>NC_056729.1:1880208966-1880373966 GCF_019279795.1 Protopterus annectens | reverse complement strand
AACGGTTATACAAGCAACTTAAGCAGATTGACAGCTATGGCCTGTTATGTGACACACAGCATGGCTTTTGTTGTGCCTTCAGTACCTTTACTGCACTGGTAATGGACACTGATGCCATTTATTGCAACCTGAACGAGGGACTTATTACTTCAGAGCTCTATGTTGACATGATAAGGGGTGCCTTTCTGAATAAACTCAAAAGACTCAGCTTTGGAGATAATACAATCTGCTGGTTTTGCAGCTACCTAAAATACAAGACCTTCCAAGTCCAGAGCAATGTCTCTTCCTCTACTGCTGGTAATCATAAAACAGATATACCAGAAGGGTCTGTGCTAGTTCTTCTTCTCTTCTCTCTGCCTAATGATCTCCCCCTATAATTACTAAATCTTAAATTAATAATGCATGGAGAGGATATGCTGCTCCTGTAATCCAGTACTGGCCATTCTGACACACAAACCAAGTTACAGGACAATTTTATTCAGTTATGCACCTGGTACACTATTAATAAACTATTTATTATCCCTAAGAAAACTAATACCATGGTCTTTGCCTCAGTCAAGAAATTACCCAGTAAACCTCCTATTCTCTTAACAGATTTCAATGGGACTAGAATAGCTAATGTCACTGAAGTGAGGTACCTAGGCCTGGTACTCAGCCCTACCCTTTCCTTTACCACACTACCACACACACACACACACACACACACACACACACACACACACACACACACAAACACACACACACACACACACATTTTGTAACTAACTTTCTCAATTATAACTATGTTACAAGATCAGTCTCCTCATTTCACTTGCTGCTCACAGGGCCATTGCTAAAATATTTTAATACCCAAACTTGAATTTAGCTGCCCTTTTCCCTTTATGCATTCAGCCCACAGTACTCGTGGAATAAAATCTGCAGATTGATTCTATTAGCAGATCCCCAGCTCCACCATTGCAATTAACAAAAAATTCCAGATGGCTTTCATTGTCTCATAGGGCCACATTTTTCTAAGTACTCTAATCTATAAGGTGCTAAAGCACAGTCACTTCCCCCTTTAAGAGTGAAACTACCTTTACAAGACAACTCTTACATACTCAGAAATACAACAATTTATCTTTAGTGCGCCCTCCATTTAAAGCTGTTTTAGATCAAAGAGCCTTCCCTAGACTGGAATCTGATACCTGGAACCACCTGCCTAGAGATGTCAAGAAACTGGAAACCATTAAAAACTTCAAAGATGCACTTAAAGAGCATCTCTTTATAGGATTTTCCTGCAACTGGTACCATGACAATGGTTAGGTAACTTATATTCCTATATCGTGAATAATAGGATACACTTGCCTGCACCCATGCCAATGGTTAAATTGATGCATGACTGCTGAATCATGCACCAATGCACTGTACGAACATGTACATAAATGCATGGAACTAGCCATACCTAACAGAACCAAGATGCTCTTCTCCACTGCACGTAAAGAAATTACAACTTCTGTCTGGGTGGTAGAACTTGTATGGTCAGAACAACTTTATTGTATTTTATTATTTAGTTGGATATTGCTGGTATAATTTTTGTCATAGAAGTTGATTTAAGTTCCTTTGAATTCTTTGCTACTGACTTTGTGTAATTTTTTTCCCTTTGCAATATTTTATTTGATTAAAGCTGAATATGGATTCCTTAAATGAGTATGCAATTAATGATTTGCTAATGCACAAGTATCTTGTACAGTGTAGTAAATGCTATGCATATTTAAAGGTAATAGCTGATAAAACTGTGATCTTTGTTCCTCGTATCTAAAGTTGGATGATTTGTTTACCACTGTTAGAAGCAAATCTCAACTTAATGATGATGATTGCACATGTGCAATTGGCATGGCTTGCAGAACTGTTGTACCATATATTAATGACTGGACTGATGAACTAAATAATGTTAGGCATAGAACAACTAGAACACATCTAGGAAATGGTGCATCTATTGTCTGTAAAGAACATTCAACTCCTATAAAACATGATGAGGCCCCTGAGAACTCTAGAATTGTGGATGCAAGTACTCAGCAATCTGAGGATCCTGTTTGTTTAGAAGGAAACAACAAAAAGAAAGAAAGGAAGAAGTTCTCAACAAATAACAAGGAAGAAAAAGAAACTGACCAATGACTGTAAAGGAAAGAAAATACGTAGTAAAAAGGATTCTGCTTTGTTATGTAACACACTGGTGACAGGGAATGAAGATATCTGTCTATCAGAAAACCCTCAGTCTACAGAAAAAGGCATCACCTTTCCAATGGAAAAGGTAGAAAAAAGAGGCAAGGGGCAGGTGAAAAGGAAGAAATAAAAACTGAACGTGGAAGGACTGAAGAACGTTACTGTAAGAAAAAAGAAAAGAAAGACAGATGTTGACTGCATGGCTCAACATGTGGATTTACAATGCCAGCTGGATGAGAATTTAATACGCAATGAAAACAGTGGAATTAATAAGACTAATACTGATGAAGATCTATCTTTCGTAACAATTGATAGAGCAGAAATTACTGTATTAGAAGCTGAAGATTCTTCAGAGATAGTCGGGAAAGATATTCTTGTAATTGGAGATTCAGTTATTAGAGGAACTGATACTTATATTTGCAGAGATGATAATGAACATTGAGTAGTGTTATGATTGCTATGAGCAAAAACAGAAGATGTGAAACAAACCTTGAAATGTCTTAATGTAAGGAAGTATGGATCTGTTTTTATTCATGTTGGTACAAATGATGTCACCCACAAAGATTCTCTGACTGTTAGTCGGGCTGACAGCCCTCCTACATAGTATAGCTTGTACTGGTGTTAGGACGTATTTTTCACAAATCACCTATAGGAAGGATAGTCAGGTCACTGTGAATGAAAAGATTTTTTGGATAAACACCTACATGGAAAAAATGTCCTGTTTTAAAAAATGGAAATGTGTAGAGCATCCAAGCCTTCTTTTGGGCACACATGTTCAGCCAGGATGGTGTGCATTTGTCTAGATAAGGGAAGAGAATTTTTGCAGCAGATATTGTGCAATATTTGACAAACACTAGCCAGGATTTGCCAGGTCAAAAATTTAACAGTTCACAGATAGCAACATTTGATGCATCTCTGATGGTTGTTAATGCTAGGAGCATTAAAAATAATTTTTTTTTATTAGAAAATTTGCTATGTTCCCACAAGATTGATGTTATTATAGTTTGTGAAACATGGTTAAAGAACAATGACTGGAAACTAGTTCTGTCAGGGCATAAATGTTTTTACTGTAACAGACATTCTAACAAAAAATCAAGTGGAGGTGTTATGATAGGGATTAAAGATAGCTATGAGATTTAAGATTATTACATGTTCAATGATAACACCAATACTATAGACTGTGTAACTGTGACAATAAAGGCAACCCTGGAATATATAACAATTGTTGGAGTGTACAGACCGCCAAAGTCAAGTGCAGATGACCTAAAAGAATTCATACATTTCTTACATGAAACACAGGAGGGAAGAATAATATTAGCTGGGGACTTAAATTTACCAGAAACAAACTGGAATAATACTGATTCAACAACATTAGTAAATAAATTATTCACAGAGTATATTCAGGAACAACAAATGCTTCAGATTGTAAAAAAACCTACCGGGGAAGGAATGTACTAGATATTGTTTGTGTTCCCAAAGATATTACTGTAACCTCAAGTCATGTTTTATCACCATTGGTGTGCAGTGATCATGGGGTCATAAAGGTTAATTTGTTGCTAGATAATTCTGCCAAACTGAAATCTAAGCCAATACACAGAAGGTTAATTACAGATTATAGGGAAGCAAAACAGTTACTATATAAAACTAACTGGAGTGAGGTATTCAGTAGAAAAACTGCAGATGGAATGTGAAAAGTTTTGAAAGAGAAATTGTTTAAGTCCAAAAAGTCAAAATAATGTTTAACATCAGGATCTAGGCATGCAACATCAGGGGGATATATTTCCATAAGAGCAAGATACCTGATTAAGGTGAGAGACAAAAAATATAAGAAATGGAAGAGAGGTCGAACTACAACTTTGAAAACTGAAATAAACAAGCTGGACAAACAGATTAAGCATAGTGTTAGACAAGATCAAGAAAATTTTGAAGAAAATTTATATAAAGATATTAAGCATAATATGAAACCTTTTTATAAATACATAAGATGTGGAAGGAGTAAAGATACACAAATTGATAAACTGTGTGCAGATTCTAAAAGTTATTCTCAGACACAACAGATTATAGATATATTTACAAACTCTTGTGCAAAACAGTTTGCCTCCACAAAAGCGGTGGTAAGTTGTCCTAGTGACAGCCAGTTAACCCCAGATACTGGAATCAAATTAGATTATATTGAAAAAGAACTGTGCAAACCGGATCCAAACAAAGCGCACGGAGGAGACGGAATAAGTAACAATGACTTGAGAACAGTTAAGCAAGAACTTAACTGCCATTACATCTATTATTCACTAAGTCATATAATTATGGGGAGATTCCTCAAGATTGGAGACATGTGCTTATTAAACCTGTCTTTAAGGGAAAGGGCAATAGGACAAACCCAGAATCATATAGACCCTTTAGTCTACTTTCATGTTGTTTCATATGAGATTTAAGATTATTACATGTTCAATGATAACACCAATACTATAGACTGTGTAACTGTGACAATAAAGGCAACCCTGGAATATATAACAATTGTTGGAGTGTACAGACCGCCAAAGTCAAGTGCAGATGACCTAAAGGAATTCATACATTTCTTACATGAAACACAGGAGGGAAGAATAATATTAGCTGGGGACTTAAATTTACGAGAAACAAACTGGAATAATACTGATTCAACAACATTAGTAAATAAATTATTCACAGAGTATATTCAGAAACAACAAATGCTTCAGATTGTAAAAAAACCTACCGGGGAAGGAATGTACTAGATATTGTTTGTGTTCCCAAAGATATTATTGTAACTTCAAGTCATGTTTTATCACCATTGGTGTGCAGTGATCATGGGGTCATAAAGGTTAATTTGTTGCTAGATAATTCTGCCAAACTGAAATCTAAGCCAATGCACAGAAGGTTAATTACAGATTATAGGGAAGCAAAACAGTTACTATATAAAACTAACTGGAGTGAGGTATTCAGTAGAAAAACTGCAGATGGAATGTGAAAAGTTTTGAAAGAGAAATTGTTTAAGTCCAAAAAGTCAAAATAATGTTTAACATCAGGATCTAGGCATGCAACATCAGGGGGATATATTTCCATAAGAACAAGATACCTGATTAAGGTGAGAGACAAAAAATATAAGAAATGGAAGAAAGGTCGAACTACAACTTTGAAAACTGAAATAAACAAGCTGGACAAACAGATTAAGCATAGTGTTAGACAAGATCAAGAAAATTTTGAAGAAAATTTATATAAAGATATTAAGCATAATATGAAACCTTTTTATAAATACATAAGATGTGGAAGGAGTAAAAATACACAAATTGATAAACTGTGTGCAGATTCTAAAAGTTATTCTCAGACACAACAGATTATAGATATATTTACAAACTCTTGTGCAAAACAGTTTGCCTCCACAAAAGCGGTGGTAAGTTGTCCTAGTGACAGCCAGTTAACCCCAGATACTGGAATCAAATTAGATTATATTGAAAAAGAACTGTGCAAACCGGATCCGAACAAAGCGCACGGAGGAGACGGAATAAGTAACAATGACTTGAGAACAGTTAAGCAAGAACTTAACTGCCATTACATCTATTATTCACTAAGTCATATAATTATGGGGAGATTCCTCAAGATTGGAGACATGTGCTTATTAAACCTGTCTTTAAGGGAAAGGGCAATAGGACAAACCCAGAATCATATAGACCCTTTAGTCTACTTTCATGTTGTGGAAAAATAATGGAGAAGGTAATACTGGATAAGTTATTGTCAGAACTGGATAGGTTGGGACTTGAAACCATATATCAGCATGCATGTTGTGAAGACTGGTAGAGAAGGGTGAAGGCTGCCAGGCTAGCCAGACAGAATTGTGCAGATAATTCTGTCATTTGTCAATATGAATGTGAATCACAGGCTTATTGTCTTAAATGAAAAAAAATGCTGTTACAAAAATGTGGCAACAGTGCTCTCTACTGACCCAGTAAAAGCATGTTGTGATCCTTTGATTTAAAGTCAGCTCCAGTCCAGCTAGATGAAGGCTTCCTGCTTATTGTTTTAAGGCTAAAGTTAATGACCAGAATTTACATATGGAATGTCCTTTATTGCTCTAAGTGTAAAAGAATGTAAATGCAATTTCTCTCAGCCTGGGAACACCAGGAAAGTGTAAACGATGATGTAATGTTTTATCAGAACTGCAGTTTCAATTTAAACAGTGAGAACCAGAGATTATTAAGCATTTTTGTCTGACTATCCAACTCATCAGCACTGCCTGTTGTCTTAAGTAAGTTATCTTAGAAGTGTGTTTTCTTGTAGAAATAGTTAGGACTATAAAGATTAGACTAAGTGTTTTTCTGTAATGTCAGAACTGTACTACTGATTTAGTTTAAGTATCACTATGTGATCTCTGAACTCTTTTGACTAGCACTTTGTAGTAGAAAGTAATGTCTTGTGGTTTTAATTATTTATTATTAAATATTTTAAAATCTATTAACTGTGGCTGGTTTGTGTAGAGATAAGTTAAGCTCTACAGTACATTGCATATTTATAGAGTTTATTGTACAAAGTCACTCTAATAAGCCTTGACTGATTAGTCACACTTACCAATTGGATAATAATATTGCATAGTAATAACTGGACACCCTTTTAAGGGCCTTTGGGTAGCTGATATTAGCTGGGTGGTGGCAGTAATTACTACCGTATAGTCTGGGTAAAAGGGGCACAGCTGGACTACCTGTGCCAGCCTTCCCCAGGAGTGTCTGCGTGGTTGTATAAACGTATCTCAAAGTGTGTGTGTGTGTCAGCTACTTGGGCAGGGACACAGAGCACTGGTTGGGCAGAGAGGGTAGTGGAGATTTTAACTTGCCCAGCTAGGCTGAGATCTGGGCTCTTAACGGAAATTGCACTTTACTGTGTGTATTTGTTATCCTTTCCTCATATATGAGATGCCCTCTCTGGTGTTAGTGGTGAGGATTGGAGCTCCTTGATTGCTGGGCCAGGGCATGGGCATCACACATATGTTGAAAATAGATCTATTACCACCTGTAACATGATGTTCTATAACAATATAATAACAGCTATGAATGAAAAATTGTGCTGTGATGTGATTTATATAGATTTAACTTCAGCATTTGACAGGGTCATGCACAAAACACTGATCAATAAATTAGTACAACTAGGTATTGATGTCTGTTGATAAGATGGATAGCTGCATGGCTTACAAATAGGACATGTCAAGTATCACACACCAATGGGACAGGTACATTCCTTGGTTACAGTCAAGATGTCCTACAGGGCTCTGTACTAGGCCCTTGCTTGTTTAGATTGTATCTTTCAGACCTTACTTTTTCATCTGAGGTGTTCTACAGTCGATATGCTGACGACCTGAAATTGGGTAAACTGATTACAAGTGTTACAGATAAGGCATGTCTGCAAAATAATTTGACTAAATTGACCATTTGGGCACAGGACAATAATATGTTGATAAATACATCAAAAACTAAGAATATGAGATTTGGGAGACATAAATTGAAAGGTGAATATTTTATACAGCACACAGTGATTGAAACTGTAGACTCATTTAAGGACCTGGGTATATGGGTAGATTCAGCTATGAGTTTTTCTAATCATATCAACCAATTGGCTAATGATAGTTACAGAACTATAGGTTGTATAAAAAGATTTATAAAGTCTAGGAAATCAAACATAATGAAGTCATTGTTTCTTAGTTACATTAGCCTCAAACTTGAGTATGGAATAACAATATGGAAAACCTATAGGAAAACAAGCATGAATAAACTGGAAAGAGTACAGTGGAAATATACTAAGGGCATCCATGGATGTGAAAATCTAAGTTATTATGAAAGACTGAAATATCTGAACTTGTACAGTGTCTCTTATAGATATTTAAGAGATCGTATTCAGGTATATAGGGCATTTATGGGCAACTACCTCTGGGAATGTTTGGGGTTATCAAAAAATACTAGAGAATCATCAGATAACCTATGTAGAACCTACTATAGGAATGAGAAGTGTACTAATTGGTTCTCTGACAGAGTAGCTGATGCTTGGAACAGACTACCAAATTACATTAAAGCAAGTACTAGTTTAGATATTTTTAAGAACAGCCTGGACATTTATTATAGGAGCAAGGGTTTTGGCATATTGGCAAGCTAGAAGGGCTTTAATGCCCGTGCTTGAAACATTTGTATGTATGTATGTATGTATGTATGTATGTATGCATGTATGAAGGCAGAACTGTGGCATACACTAAAAACAACCACAAAGCCTTCTATAGTTATATCAAGGATCTCCATTGCAATACCCAGATTTTCTCTGAGTTACTGCACAATGGTACCTCATATACTGAGCCAACAGATATTGCCAATGAACTGGCTGACAGATTCAGTGCCGGCTTTACCCCTCTCTCCCCCCCTAAAAGACCAATCTCAATACTGGAAGAATGCCATGCACCCAACATTACTGCAGTACAGGTTAAAGCTGCATTGTCTAAGGCCATGAATACAGCTTCCATGGGACCTGACAATATCCCTGGCTGTGTTCTACATGAATTATGAAGTGCACTGGCACCACATCTGCGTGCTCTGTTCACTCACAGCCTCACCTCAAGCTTTGTCCCTACTGAATGGTGCACTGCTACAGTCATCCCTCTCCATAAAGGGGGAGCAACTACAGACCCTGGAAATTATTGCCCCATTAGCCTGATGAGTCTGATATGTAAGGCTATGGAGTGCATCATCATGGACCTAATTAACAAGGATAAAGGGAATCTCCAAACTCTATAGCCCATGCAATTTGGTTTTGTGAAAGGTAGATCATGCCTGCTCAACCTGGTTGACTTCTTTGGGTCAGCCACCAGATCAGTGAATGAAGGTAAGGCAGTTCATACAGCCTACCTTGATCTGGCCAAGGCCTTTGATACCATTCCTCACTCAGGAATTATTGATAAACTCAGCAAACTAGGCATCAACCCCTATATCATTAGGTGGGTTGCAAATTGGCTCACAGATAGAACCCACAGTGCGAAAGTAGCAGACTCCAAGTCAGACTGCCGACCAGTCATGAGTGGAGTCCCACAGGGATCGGTCCTGGGTCCTCTCCTGTTGAGCATCTACTTCTCAGAAGTCCAGGCCAACAAGGAGGGACTCTGGCTTATACTAAATTCACAGACAACTGCAAGCAGGGAGCCATTATTAGCTCCCCAAGTGATGCAGAGATCCTACAGAAATGCCTCACTGAGACCAATGACTGGTGTCAAAACCAAGGCCTTAAGCTTAATGCCAAAAAATGTTGCCTTCGCCAACAGAATAACTTTCTTCTCCCTCCATTACTGCACAGTGTAGTCAGACCTTTGGGAATAACTCAGTTCTCGGTAATTACCACATCGATGGTAGCCCATTGAACATTGAAGGCGTTATAACAGATCTGGGGACACAGGTTGACAGCAAGTTATCCTTTGACCACCACGTTGCCACTATGGTCAGAAAGTCCTTCTATGTGCCACATCACATTACCAAGGGTTTTGCATCCAGGAAGAAAGAGGTCATCATTTCTCTCTTCTCTTCCCTCATTAGACCAATCATAGAGTATAATGCCCCATTTGGCATGTACCTCACTAGACACCTGCAACAGCTGGAGAGGTCACAAAAGTACCTCAGGAAGAGGATCATAGGCCTTAAACACATGTCCTACATGGACAGACTCAAAAAACTGCAGCTATTCTCTGTCTCATATCATCAACTAAGAGGTGATCTCTGCTTGACTTACAAAGCAATGTCTGGCCCAGCTCTGTTAGAAATGCTACATCTAAAGAAATCCCAATCCCTCGGCACCACACACACCAGAGACCTCAACCTCATTACCTCAATCAACAACATGCTGTAGAGACAGGTTCATAATCCAGAGACTGCCCATGCTATGGAATAGACTTCCCATACATATCAAGCAGAGCACCTCACTGGCTCTCTTCAAGAGAAATCTTGATGAGTGGATGGGTAATAGAAAGTTCACCCCAGGGATCACTGCAGTGGCTCTACTTGATAAAGGCACTGGGAACTAACGATGGGTGGCAGAATGCCAGGGCACTTCCATGGGCTAGGCTTCTAAAGGCCCCAGGGCCATTAGCCTAGTACACACCTATGAACCTATGAGCCTATTTAATAAACTTTTATCAGCCTCTTAATGTGGCATCTTATACACAAATATTTCACATGATGTAAGTGTTTATGCATTAAATGTATGCTTACACTGAATTTTATGCACATCTTAGTTTGCACTCTGTATACATATTTTTTCTTAGTGCACGCTGATGGTATCTTTTAATGTTACCCTTTTTGCATTCAATCTTACTATGTTCTGAATTTTGCTACATGCTCATTTTGTACATAATATTGTAGATTGAAAGACCTTGATCTATTTTCTGCTCTTTGAGCTCGGGTCATGGCTGAAAATTTCAAAAGACCAGTCTCCTTACTCGCTGAAAAAATAGTGAGTAAATAAATATAACACAGTGATGTCAGTGTCTGTTGTACCCTGTCTATTATACCATAGACAAATATTACATTGTCCTACCCATTGTGACTTGTACTTCACAGTGAAGTCACTAACGGCTGCCCTTTACAATTTGTATAACACAGTGATGTCACTGCCTGCTGCCCCTTACAATTTGCATAACTCAGTGATGTCACTGCCTGCTGCCCTTTACAATTTGCATAACACTGTGATGTCACTGCCTGTTGTACTTTGTCTGTTATACCTTCTTCTCCTTCTTCTTCTTTCAGCTTTTCCAGATTAGGGGTCATCACAGCGGAACTCCGGTCCGCTAATGATTGGCAGTGGATTTTGTTTTTTACAGTGCCGAGTTGCCAGTCCGACGCTTGACCTTCAAAGAAGAAACACCCATTCACGCACCTACCTGCATGTCTTTAACATCACTTGACCTCTGGGAGGACATGCAGACTCCACACAGAAGGCGCTCCAGCCGAGAATCAAACGGGAGAACCTCTTACTGTGAGGCAACAATGTCGACCGCTGCACCACCGCGGCCTTACTTTGTCTGTTATACCACAGACAGATATTACATCATCCTACCCACTGTGCCTTTTACTTCACAGTGATGTTAGTGCCTGCTGCCCTTTACAATTTGTATAACACTGTGATGTCACTGCTTCTTGTACTTTGTCTGTTATACCACAGACAGATATTACATCGTCCTACCCACTGTGACTTGTACTTCACAGTGAAGTCACTAACTGCTGCCCTTTACAATTTGTATAACACAGTGATGTCACCGCCTGCTGCCCTTTACAATTTGTATAACACAGTGATGTCACTGCCTTCTGCCCTTTACAATTTGCATAACACAGTGATGTTACTGCCTGCTATACTTTGTCTATTACATGCCATAGTGCTGTCACAGTGTGACATCCCTTGTGAAATGTATACAATACAATGATGTCACTAACTGCTGACCCTTCTCATAGTCTGTTTCCCAACAGAGTTAAGTATTAGAATCATGACGCTGCTCGCTGCTGTTCATTATATAGAAGAGTGATATCACAGTCTGGTGTCACATGTGAGTTATAGAACAATGATGTCATAAACTACTGTTTCTTATAAGTTATGTAACAGTGATGTCACTGCCTTCTGCCCTTTACAATTTGTATAACACAGTGATGTCACTGCCTACTGCCCTTTACAATTTGCATAACACAGTGATGTCACTGCTTGTTGCCCTTTACAATTTGCATAACACTGTGATGTCACTGTCTGCTCTTCTCTTGTGAGTTGGAGTAAACATTGATGTCATTGACTTCTCTCACTGCATGTTACACAGCGCATTGATGATAATATTTGATTTGCACTTTGCATTTTACTGCCAAGGCTCAGCTCTACCTTCTTTGAAATATGGTGTGAAATGTTGGCATCCTTTTCACTTACATTTTGGATATGTTGTGTGCTTATGTAACTACCTGCTGTCCCTCATGGCTTTGCTCCACAGCATTGTCACTGCCCCCCCCCCCCCATATGGGATTAGTTATATGGTGATAGCATGTCAGTGATCAGTGGTCTGGCAGTGTTAAGTCTAGGTGCTGTTAACGTTGTTTACCTTGCAGTGCTCTGGTGCGTCCGTCAGTTTGTATTTGTAAACTGCATGACCTTGAGGAAGTCATTAAACCAGACAGTACTCTCAGGCCACCCCTAAAAAGTCATCTATCATGTCCTGCTGTTAATGTGTGGAATACCTACATAACATTACTAGTTACACCAGTATGGGCTATTCTATCCCTCACAATATAACTCTGCGGGTTATTTTCTCTCCCTCCTGTGAAATAGAATGACCTGATATGGTATTGCTGCATGTTTTCTATTACAGCTAGTAAATAAAAATGTTGCTGCTGTCTTTGCACACATGGTGAGAGAGCTAAAATTGGAGTAATAGTTTCATTTTACACCACAGAAATAGGAACATATTTGTTTGTGTCTGCACTTATATTCAGCTTTAGTTTTCTGTATAAAAAATGTTTATTTTTCAAACTTTTACTGCATTTCCCATCTAGTTTACTGAAAAAGAAAGTCTGCTGCATTTACAGTCACCAGACTGTTTAAAGTGCTGCTAAGTATCTCTCAGTGTTGTAAAGAAAAAAATTAAGAAATGACACTTTAATCCACAAACAGAAAATAAAGACTCTGGAACACAGATGTGATATAATACTTTTTGCTGAAGTAACAAAAGTTTTGCAATTACTTGAGCTCTTGCAAAAAAAAAAATCTGTATGTACACACTCTTACACAGTACTCCACTCAAACAGACACTTAATTACCTTATGCTGAGGCTTACCAAGTCTTTGCCTAAGCATCCTAGACTCATTAAGACTTTGTATAAGCATCCTAGACTCATTAGGACTAGGTTTCAACAAGGCCAGACACATCACACTCTGATACATCCACAACAAAGAGTACCTGACAGGTACATAATCTCAAATCCACTGCTCTAAACCACTCTATAAATAAAAACGTCATAGTAATTAGTGACTTTATAGTCAGACATACTGGTTGATCTCTCACTAGGCTGCACAAGAAAACTGTGACAGTGAGTTGTCTTTCAGGTGTCAGGATCTTTCATATCTCAAGGACCCTTAAGGCACTTACATCTAATAAATATGGGGACATCATGATACGGGTCCATGTGTAAGTAAATACCCTGGTGCAGACAACCTTGAGAAAAATGCAGACAGACAATGTTAGAATTTCCTACATGTTACAAGTTCAGGTAAGACCTTAGCCTTGAGCTGAATTCTTCCTCTTCTGAGAATGATGCCAAAGAAGAAAGAAAAGATAATTACCAAACAAAAAAGAAAAAAGAGATAACGAACTTCCACAATTGGCTAAATAGCTGGTGTCACTCCAAGAGGATCTACTATCTGTCAGCCTGAGATGCAATGTCTGACCTGCTTAACTAAGGAGGGCTGGTACCTCTCTTTCAAAGGCTCCTGAATACTAACTAAAGCCTTTGCTTTCCCCATAGTGCATCCCGACTTAACCAAACAAAATAGCAAACACCAGATTACACCAAGGTGGCTCTGCTCAGTGCGGGAATCTCAGTAACAAAGTGCCCGACCTTGAGGCCCTCCTGTGTTATAGTACATCTCTGTGAGCATAATCACTGAAACATGCTTTAAATGCTAAGATAGTACCCCTCTATACCTGGATTTTGTGCCTGCCATGCTTTTAGACCTGATGATCACATCATCTCTAGGCAGATTCCTAGAGACCCCCACACAGAATTCATAAAGACTAATCACCCCCACATAGGACCATGTCTCAGCTTATAGCCTGTTATAGGACCTATCCATGCCCTGAAAATCACATTGAATAAATAAAGAATCTTAAAAAATTCCATTAAGAAGACCACATTATTCTGAGAGACTTTAACTCTCCTGAATAAACTGCCACAGCTAAACTTCAAATGTAGGATATGACCAAACACTACCTGGATCACACAGACAAAGAACCCACTAGAGGTCAAACCATGTTCTTACAAATATAGCTTCTGTATCCAGCATCCCCCTGGTTCCCCCCAGGTTAAGGCCAATCAAAAACTAGTAAAAAAATCAGTGGATGCCAATGTCTGCATTCTGCATTTCAGTTGCAAAAACTTTCCCCAATTCTGGGCTGAAGTCTCCATATTTACATAAAACAGTATCATTCAAGATACAGCTACACAAAAATAGTCCATGCTCACCTCAATAAATGACAGAAGCATAGCTGGTTCCACTAGCACCCTGGGCCAGTACTATGAACCTGCACCCCCCCCCAGCTCTTCAAGTGAAGAGCAAAAAAAAACTTCACTATAATAAGCCATAAGTGATTGGCTTATTACAGTTAGAAATATGCACCCCTCCTGCAAGGAACAAAAAAGAAAAAAAATGGACATTCCTTCTATTGACACACCAACCAGGTGGCCAAATGCATGCCACATCTCTCTCCGCTCCACCCCAGCCATTCAGGTCCCATGTCTGTGCCTTTCCCCCAAACCTCCTTTAACATATTTTATTTAAAAAAAATCTTCTTTTAAATGGAATGAAACTGTTTGCTACAATTGTAGCAAACAGTTGCTACAATTTATACCCCTCCCTGCACGGAGCTTTACAGCTCTCATGTTTTAGTTTTTTTTTATCTTCTGTTTAAACTGTAACAAACTGCATGCTACCATGTAGTAAGAAGTAGCTACATGCAAATATTGAATTAAAGAGCAATTGGAATCACCTAATCACACCCCCAACAGATTTTATGCCTAGGGTAGTTGCCCCTCTCACCCCATCCTAGCTACTCTGCTGCAAAATGGCATCATCTACTCAGATTCAGTAGACATTGTCAACATGTTAACAAATTCATTGCCAGCCTCACCACAGGGACAACTATACAAGGCCCACTTATGTCTAAAGATCTCAGGTACCTTATCATCACTAAATAACCTACACTTAAGGTACTTTTCAATACTAAAACTACTTCTTCCATGAGAGCTGATAATACCTCTGGCTGCTTAATAAATAATACTAAACAGGCATTGGCAGAGTCACTCTTTAAAATATTCAGCCTTTGCCAAAGTGTAGCTCCACCACTAACCCTAGAAATTACAGGCCAATCAGTTTGTCAAGCCAAGCCATGGAACATATAACTGACCTGATTAACTTTGGTATTAAAAATCTCATAAGGCTAGACTTGCTGCAATTTGGCTTTGTCAGGGGTCAGTCATGTCTAATGAATCTGGTGAACTTCTTTAAATGACACAGGCTGCTGATGGAAGTCATGCTATACGCACAGTGTACCTTGACCTGACCAAGGCATTTGATACCATTCTTCATGTTAGTATAATAAACAAGCTAAACATGTTTCAAATTCATTCTTAGGTTGTACAGTGGATAGCAAATTGGATAAAGGATAGAATCCACACACTGAAGGTAGTGGGTGCTTCCTCAGAGTGTATGAAGGTGACCAGTAGTGTCCTTCAGGTATCAGTTCTGGAACATCTGTTGTTTGGCATCTACTTCTTGTATCTGCAGATCAAGAACCAAGATCTTTGGTTAACCGGGTTTGCAGATGACTGGAAACTGTTTTTTGTTCTCAAGTACCCCCAAAACCTAGGCCCTGTAACACAAGCTTACACTTGTCAAAACCTGATGTATAAATAACGGGCTCAAATTAAATGCAAAAAAGTGCAATATTGTCATGTTTGGTAGACAATCCCTTCTACCACCTTATAGCATAGACAATACTCTCACTTCAAAAACAGAATTAGTTAGAGACCTTGAAACATGGATTGGTAATTCCCTCTTCTTGTTCATTATGTGACTATAGTATCACAAAGTCCTTCTACTTAGTGCAACTGACTGCAAAAGGAATATCATCCAGATCTAAAAAAATCATTATCCCTTATATTCTGCATTAATCAGGGCAATTGTACCTCACAAGATATATCAAACAAATGGAAGGGCCCCAGACGTTCCGAGGAATCCCAGGTTACAACAAAAAACTGGAAGCGCTGCCCCTTTATTCAATGTCTTCCTGACCCCTGAGAGGTGATTTATGCTTTGACTTCCTTGCATTAAGGATGTTGTAGTTCAGGATCTCTTGCAACTCATAGTTTCATAGGTTGGTACTAGGCTATCAGCCCTAGGGCCTATACAAGCCTAGCCATAACAATTCCCTGGCTATTTCTTCCCACACTATTTACTTCCCTGGACCCCTGTCTAGCAGGGTGACTGATGTGATCCCTGGGGTGAATTTCCTTTCTCCCATCCAATCATCAAGGTTCCTTTTGAAGAGGGCCAAAGAGGCACTCTGCTTGACATGTATGGGCAATCTATTCCAGAGTCTGGAGAGTCTCTGGGTCAGGAACCTATCCCTCCAGCATGTTTTGTTTATTGTGATGACAAGGTTTAGATCCCTGGAGTGTGTGGCTCTGAGGGATTGGGATTTCTTTAAGTGTAGCATGTCCAACAGCTTTGAGTTTGACATGGCCTTGTATGTTAAGCAGAGATCACCTTTGAGTAGACAATATGCAACAGAATATAGCTGGTGTTTTTTAAGATGGTCAGCGTAGGGCATCTGCTTTAGGCCTGTGATTCTTTTAGTGAGGTATTTCTGCAGCCTTTCCAGTTGTTGCAGATGTCTTGAGAGGTACATACCAAATGGGGCGTTGTATTCTATAATGGGTCTAATGAGGGATGAGTACAGTGGGACAATGACCTCCTTTTTTCTGGATGAAAAGCCCTTAGTGATGAGGTGTGCCACATAGAAGGATTTCCTGACTGTTGTGGCAATGTGGTTATTGAAGGTAAGACCACTGTCCACCTGTGTCTCTAAGTCTCTTATCACTCTTTCGGTGTTTAGTGTACTGCCACCTATATGGTAATTCACAGATACATGTTCTTTCCCAAAGGGGATAACTATACATTTCTTGGCATTGAGCTTGAGCCCATGGCTCTGGCACCAAGCATCTGTTTCTGTAAGGCCCTTTTGTAGAGTATCCACATCATTTGGGGATTCAATAATGGCTCCCAGTTTGCAGTCATCTGTGAACTTTGTTAGCCAGAGTCCCTTAGTGTTGGCCTGTACTTCAGAGAAGTAGATGCCAAACAAGAGAGGTCCCAGGACTGAACCCTGAGGTACTCCACTTGTCACTTGTCTGGAGCTGGATTTGGAGTCAGCTACTTTTACAGTGTGGGTTCTATCAGTAAGCCAGTTAGCAACCCATTGGGTGACGTAGGGATTAATGCCCAGCTTAGTAAGTTTATCTATGATTCCAGAGTGGGGGATGGTGTCAAAGGCCTTGGCAAGGTCTAGATAGGCTGTGTGGACCACCTTACCCTTGTCCATGGCTCTGGAGACTGATTCAAAGAAGTCAGTCAGGTTCAGGAGACAGGATCAGCCCTTCACGAACCCAAACAGGGTGGGGTCCAGTGTTTGAAGGTTGCCAATGTCTTTGTTTATAAGTTCCATGATAATACGCTCCATGGCCTTGCAGATAAGGCTTGTCAGACTGATGGGATGGTAGTTTCCGGGATCCAAGGTGGATCCCCCCTTGTGGAGTGGGATAACTGTAGCTGTGTGCCACTCAGTGGACATGATACCTGAGGTGAGGCTATGGTTAAACATGACACATAGGTGAGGTGCCAGTTCATATTGTAGTTCATGTAGTACACAGCCCGGGATGTCATCTGGTCCCATGGATGCTGTATTCTTAGCTTTGGAGAGTGCGTTATTTACCTGCGTGGCCATTATTACCGGAATTTGGCAATCTTCCAGTATTGAGATGGGCCATTTAGGGGTGAGAGGGGGGTGAAGTTGGCACTGAATCGATCTGCCAGGATATTGGCAATATCCTTGGGATCAGTATATTTAATGCCATTCTGTTTTAGCTCAGAGCAGATCTGAGCATTGCCATTTAGATTCTTGACATAGTTATAAAATGCCTTGTAGTTGTATTTGGAATCTTTGGCAATTTTATTTTCGTAACTAGCTTTGGAGGATTTTATGAGGGATCTCAGTTTCTTACTGTAGCTGGTAAGGGAGTTTTTTGCATCCTGGGATTTTCCTCTTTTCTGCAACAGTTTCTTCCTTTTGTTGTAAAGTTTGTTTATGGCAGAAGACCACCAGATTGGCTTCCTTTTTTTGGATGAGAGCATCTTGGTTCTATTTGGGATGGAATGATTCATGCATGAGTGGATGTGCTCATACAGTGCCTTAGTGTAGGATTCAGCAGTTGAACTTTCAGTTCCCGTCTGCATGGGTGTCATGAAGTTTGTCACTTCTGACTTGAGTAGCATGAAGTTGGCTTTGGAGGTTTTTTTATGGATGTTTCCTTACTGGGGGGTGGGGGTGGGATGTGGATGTTAAGGGTGATTAGCTTATGGTCAGACCTGACTAATGAGGGGGTAACCATAGGTGTGGAGCATCAATTTCCCATGTTGGTAATGACCAGGTCTAGGATATTGGAGCCCCTTGTGAGACTATGGATTAGTTGATCCAGGGCGTTGGAATTTATGAATTCCAAGAAGCGTTGGGCAAAGGTGTTGGTACATGAGTAGTTTTCCCAGTTAATGGCAGGGTAGTTAAAATCACCTAGTATTAGGGTGTTTGGTTCTATCTTAATATTTTCCAGTATGTTTAGAAAGGTGTAGTGAGAATCTTGGGGTATGGTGGGGGATCTGTAGCAAGCTGCAATTTGGATTGCAGTCTTACCTAGTGTTACTAGCACCTGGAGAATTTCAAACGCATTGTGTTGGACAACTAGCCTGGTGGTGTGAATATCCTTGGTGAATATTGACACTCCTCCACCTTTAGTGTTTCATTCCTGGTTTGGTGGCCGAAAAGTGTGGTAGGAGTTGTAGCCTGGTATTGCAGGGGTGCTCTCTGGAGCCTTGAACCAGGTCACAGTTACTGCACAGATATCGATGTTCTCCATTTTTAGGAGTGTCTCGAGAGAGTGCATTTTGAGGTTTAGACTTCTAGCATTGAGTAGCATTACCTACAGATTTTGCATGCTTGTACCTGTTACGGTGGTGGTTTTGTCCTTTGAAATTTGCCTAAAATAGGCACTATAGGGGTGGCAAGAGCCTTAGCCAGTAACCTGAATCCCAGGGGCGACAGTTGCAGACCATCTCTGGCAAAGCATCGTGGTCTGTCAATCATGTTGTCCCAGGCAGATAGATACTGGATCCCATTTGAATGACACCAGAAGCTTAGCCAATTGTTGAAGTCAATAATTTTGTCCTTATATTGTGATATCATTCTGGGCGAAGGCAGGATGCTACTCAGGGCTAGGGTCATACCTGCCTGGGCCACATGATCCGAGAGCTCTTCCATGTCTCTTTTCATGTAGTCCAGGGAGGTACATCTCAAGTCATTCACTCCAACATGGACAATGACAGAGTCATATTTGTACTTGTTGTGCAGTGACTTGAGTGCATGCATTATGTGGCGGATCCTGGCACCCGACAGGCAGCTGACTGTAATTTTCTCCTTGTTCAACCTGGTGAGAGGGACATCAGTGTGCCGGACTATAGAGTCACCTATAACTAAAGTGTTAGGTACATTGTTTTGCCTTAGTGGCTGTTGTTGGGTGGCACACTGGTGTTGTGAACTATGTGACACTTTGGTTGTGATTGGTGTTTGTATGCATTTCAGCTTTAGAGGTCCTTGTTGCTTGGGCAGGTTACAGTTAAGGGCCTCTGCATATGTGGATTTAGTGTTACTATATGTGGGTGTTGGTGGTGTGGGTTTAGAAGGCTATGTGTTGCTTGAGGTGTAGTGTGGGTGTTAACCTTCTCCTCTTGACTGTCTAGCACAATCTTGGGTGGAGAGAGCTTTGCTTCCAGTTTGGCTATGTAAGTGCATCTCTCACAGGTTGTAGTGTTGGGTGGTAGGAGGAGAGACTTGTCTGTGTACATGAGGCAATTGCTGCATTGCCCCAGTATGCCCAGATTCACCAGGTGGACAGGAGAAATCACTGGAAGCTGACCCTTGGACATGCCTGGTTTGGTGCTTTTTTTTTTTTTTTTTTTGTAAAGTACAGGAGCTGTTTTCCCTTACCTTAGCAAGGTACTTTGCAATTATAGGCTGTTTAGTGCCTACAATTAATTTCTCCTTATTAACAAGGAGAGTTGAGTGATTGTATCAGTTTAAGGCTCCATAAGTCAAAAATCCACTAATACAAGGGCCAGATATGTAAACCTACATCAGCAAATAAAACATGGTGGAGAGATAGATTCATTGCACAATGCCTTCCCCAGCTCTGGAATAAACTTCTTTTGTAAGTTAAGCAGTACGATACATACTGTATGATACCTTATATGTTTTCAAGCGAGAACCATGAACATCTCATTCTCTCTAAAGTCAATTTCCCTCAATAAGCACACAATCCAGTGGTTCCAATCCTACCTGACTGGTAGACAACAGGTGGTAGTATGGCAGGCCAAAGTGTCCAGCCAGCTACCTCTCACACTTGGTGTCCCTCAAGGCTCCATACTAGGTCCACTACTTTTCTCTGTTTTCATCAACAACCTTCACACTGCTATCCCTACAGCTACCTGCATTCAGTATGCAGATGATTCCACTCTGATCTGCTCAGCCACCTCCCCATCCGAATCGCAAATTTTAACCCAAAATATGTTTAATACTATTGAAAACTGGCTCACCAATTAATGCCTAATGCTGACCCCAGTAAAACTAAACTTCTATTCTTCACCCCCACTAGTAGATCCGCCACACTTTCATTCTCTGTCACGTCAAATAACGGTACCACTATCTCCCCAGATACCCACACCAAGCTTCTAGAGGTTATCATAGATAATAATCTTAAATTTGACCTACAGGTCAACAAAACCATACAGACCATCAATAAGAAGCTTGGATCACTGCATAGAAACAAGGCATTTTTAACCCCACTGGCTAGAACTGCAATCGCCCATCACACCTACTCGCTACTCCTGTATGCCTCCCCTGTACTCTCAAACCTCAACAAATCTGAAATTCTCCCTTACCTTAATAAATCTGAACTGAGTGAGCTCTCCCTTACCTTAATAAATCTGAACTGAGTGAGCTCTCCCATACCTTAATAAATCTGAACTGAGTGAGCTCTCCCAAAGCTACAACCATATTGCCAGATTCGCCACTGGCTCCACCTATAGAGCCCATCACTGCCAGAATCTGAAACAACTAGAGTGGCTAGAACTGCCCAGCTTAATTCAATTCAATCAACTCTTAATAGCGCACAAAATACTATACCATCCTGAGAATACCCCCTCGCTTATAAATATCATTAAGCCATATAGAAACTTGAGATCCCTACGATCAGCCAGCAAGCTACTGGTCCAAACCCACAAAGCTAATAACTCTGCTGGTGAATCCCTGTTTGCCATCTTTGTTGGCAAAACCTGGAATTTATTGCCAAACTGTATAACCCTACAGTCCTCCATAAGTCTCTTCAAAAAAAACCCTCAAACAGTACTTCAAAGTGAACTGGCTTTGCCTATGTACCAACCCTGATTAAATTATAAACTGAAAGCATAATCTGTAAATATCGTAATATGTAATTATTTAACCAAGCTCTGCTTCCAATCTGATGTCTATTGCTTTTAATCGTGTCTGACTATGAGAGCTGTGAGTCCCTACTTGGGAACATTTACTAAACCATTGTACAAAACACCTTGTCTTATATTTTCTAATGTTATCTAACTTCTTGTGTAAACAATGTAATGTTATCTAACTTCCTCTGTAATCTATGTAACTTTTTCTACTGGAGCTTTTCTCCCTGGACCACCTCTGAAAATGGACATATATCCAGTCGGACTATCCCAGTAAGCAAATGTAAAATAAATAAATAAATTATGTGGACTGAATAAAGGCCCTGTTCCTTTACTCTGTCTCATATTGTGACATTTGCCTAACCTAGAAGGCATTCTCTGATCCAGCCCTGATGAAAATGTTACATATTCACAAGAAACATTATATGAGGGTTACGCATTCCATGCACCCGAACCTTATTTGTGACTCTAACAGAACTTGCTGGAGAGACAGATTCATATCCCAAAGGCTACCTCATCTGTGGAATGAACTTCCCATCTTCATAACACCCTCACTCTCTTCAAAAAGAATTTGGATAAATGGATGGCCAACCATAAATTCACCCCTGGGGTACTGTCTGTGTCCCTTATGCCCAGAGGCAGTTTGCAAAATGACTCGAGGCTCCAACACCCAAAGACCTACTACCCTGATACTACCCCATCTGATATCTTGGGAATTAAGACATAATACTGTCATATCCTGGGTATTTTGGCTAGGTTTGTAAAGGCTCTTGTGCCTTTAGCCTAGTAATCAGATGTGAACCTACAGTACTGCTCAGACATGTTAATGTCAAGTTATGGTTTATCCACTGGTTAAAGAAACTGATGTAAAATTGGTAAGATCTGAGAAAATATTTAGATAAAACATCAGGAAGAATACATAATTTAATTGATATAATTAAGTTTATGATTCATCTGCTAATTTATTTTTGTGCTACACAATCCTAGCAGTCCACAGTATAAAAAAGATGCAGTATTTAGAAAACTAATGCAGAAGACTTTGAATGCTGAAAAACAGAGTGAGTGGACTATGCCAGACATTTTGGAGAAGTGTGGCTCTTGGAGGGAGAGTAGACTATTGCAGAAGATATGTGGCTCTTGGTATACCTCAATTATTGTGGGGTTTTTGGAATATGGAGTTAAGGTGAATGTGAAAGGTGAAATAAGTGGATAAAGAAAGCACAGAAGAATAGTGACAGATATGTAGCAGGGACAACTGAAGGGAAATTACTGCTTGTAGGGGTAAATCAGGTCAGAATATGCAGTTTGTTTGATGGGAGAGATGTAGCCATTCCTGGAGAATAGGGTCTGAGACTAAGGATTAAGATGACTGTAGATCTGAAAATGGCTAATGCGGGGAAGGGACTGTATAGATTTTTAAGAAGCTATACAGTCTTTCTGAACTGAGGAGGAAAACTGGTTATTTTATAATGCTATGAAGAGTAGGATAAGAATATTTCAGGGGTCTAGTGGAATGGGGTTTTAAAGAGAGGTGGAATAATATAGTGTTTAAAGAGGAATGGCTCTGTGCTCAAAGGACATGATTTGTGTGATCTGTTCAGATGTATGAGAGTAGTGGGGAGAAAGAATTGATTATGCTTAAAGGTCACTGGGCGTAGAGATTAGTGTTGGGTGGGGTGGTGAGTAGTAATTTTATGACTGAAGATAGTAAGTCCAATATATGACAGCCAGTTGAGATTATTTAATCAGTGGTATAAAATAATGGAAAAGATTAACAACAAGGACTGATGGAATACCCCAGAATGATGGAAGTATAGGTAGGGAGAGGTGGATAGTGAGGTTTTCCAGGTATACGGCATGTTTGGACAGTTATGTAATGTGTTTTGGTTGAAGGTGTACAGTAGGCAGGTTGAAGATACACAGGAAACAACAAATGAGAAAGCACCACCCCCACCCACACACACACAAAAGCACACATATTGGCACACAGGTACATTCACGCACATACCCACAAAGTCTCACACACTTAAGCAGATCAGATAATATTGCAGATGGGCATAAATAAGAAAAACAAGATCAATACAAGAAAATAATTTATCACACAGACACATACACCAAAACAGCTGCAAGCCTGCCTTTAAATACACACACACACACACACACACACACACACACACACACACACACACACACACACACACACACACACACACACACACTAGTCCTGCTCCTACCATAGACAATAATGGAAATGCAGTAATAAAAGAAAACCAAATGCACCCAACTTACACAGATACTGACTTTAATCGAATAAAGCAACAGAGTAAGCGCTTTCATGACCAAAAACTGTTGCTTCATCTGAGCGACAGTTTTTGGTCATGAAAGCGCTTACTCTGTTGTTTTATTTGATTAAAGTCAGTGTCTGTAAGTTGGGTGCATTTGTTTTTTTATTACTACATTGTTTTTGCACCCAACCCCACCCTCAAGTTGTTTTCTTTCACTCAATAATGGGAATGCACCATTAAAAAAATGTGTACACTTTATTTTTTTTTTTACTTTGCTCCTCAAATAGCATGATAAAAGCTCTAGGGATGTGCATAGAGCTAATCTACATTAGCCATGCCCCTAGATTGCTGCTTTCACTAGGAAGTTTGCTGTAGTCCTACATGGCAGAGACCTTCCTGCCATTCTATTGCTACAACATCTTTGATTCATTCCATAAAACTGAACTCTCCAAATCACAGGAAAGACAGTGAATAAAAAACAAATCAGAAAACAACCACTGAAATACAGTATTTCTGGTCGCTTTATTGACTGTTTAGCACTTTTGTCTAAAACATACAGAGACTTCCTCTTCCCAACTGTCTCATACAGTCTCTAATTTGTACTTTACAATTCTCTCATATGCCCTCATTTTACTGGCCATGCATTTTTAACCACAATTGCTGCAGTCCAGCTCCAGTACAAGCCAACATCCTGCATTGACAAATACTTGTTTTTAACTATCCAACATCTTTGCCTGAGATGTCGCTTCCCCCCTCAGACTTAAAACTGTTACAATTTAAAACAAAATTTGTGACTTCCTTTTCAATTTAATAATTACATCCACAGCCCTCTTCATGGGGCATGTATTGGAACCTGCTCCTCAAAGTATATGTTGCAACAAGCAATCTCATTTGCAAGCACACATGTTAGCCTCAGAGGTAGTAGGGGGAGTTTAGAGCCAAAAACAGAAAAGCTCTTATGACTGTCTGAATGAAGACCTCACATGGTTGGCTGTTACTTGATCAGGGATTGAATGGGTCAATCAGTCATGAGACAGTTGATGGCTAGCAGGTAGATAGGGATAAAACTGATAGAATACAGCTCAAACTTTATCCCCCACTCCCCTCTGCCACACCTTATGAAATCCTTTCCAGCATAACACCCCCAGCTATCATCAAGGAGGTAGTCATAGCAGCATTCACTAAGACCAAAAATACAGCCTCAGTGGGGCCCAACAATATCCCAGGATGCCTCCTAAATAGTCTGAAACATGATCTATCAGGGCCACTTGAGCCACTTAAGCCTCAAAACAGGCTGTGTACCAACCAAATGGTGGCTAGCACTAGCTATCCCTTTTCAAAGGGGTGGGGCATCAACCGACCCAAGAAACTACAGACCCATTAGTCTGCCTAGTCTAATATGCAAAACCGTGGAATGAATTATCATGATAATGATCAACAAAGACATTGGCAACCTGCAGGCACTGGAACCATTCCAGTTTGGTTTTGTTAAATGAAGGACCATGTCTAGTTAATCTGGTAGACTTCTTTGAGAAGGTAACCAAAGTATTGCTTGAAGGGAAAATGGTGCATACCACCTACCTAGACCTAGCTATGGTATATGATATAATACACTACTCAGGTATTGTGGACAAAGGCCCCGAACTAGGCATAAATCACTACATAACTCACTGGATTGCCAGCTGGTTCACAGATAGGACCCAGGAAGTCAGAACTGATGAGGCCACCCCAAACAAAAGGCAGATCACAAGTGAAGTACCACAGGACTATGTGCTGGGACTGCTTCTGTTTGGTATCTACTACTCAGTGATCAAGGCAAATGTCACGGATCTTTGGCTCACTAGGTTTGCAGATGACTGCAAATTGGGAGTTATCATAATTTCCCCATGAAACTAACATCCTGCAAGAGGGTCTAACACAGAAAAATGACTGTAGCCAACACCACAAATTAAAACTCAATGCAAAGAAGTGTATTTTAGTGCATTTTGGGAAAAAGTCCACCTTGGTAACTTACTCCACTGATAAGACACGTACCCAGTAGTTTGAAACATGGGAACATATGTAGACAGTAATCTGGCCTTTGCCCAACATGTAGTGAAGATAGTAAGAACATCATTCTATGTTGCCCATCTTATAGGTAACGGTATGGCATTCGGGTCCAAGGAAGTTATAGTACCACTCTACTTGGCCCTTATCAGATATCATAGGTTCATAGGAGGTTAATAAGCTAATGGCCTTAGGACCTTTACAAGCCTAGCCGTGTAAGAACCCGACTACCCTTATTGACTATAGTTAGATGGTTGTTAATGGAGTGATTCTGTGATCAGCACCGACTGCGCTGTATATGAGGGACATAGGTGCGACCTGCGGGGTGAATTTACAGTCACCCATCCAGTTGTCAAGGTTGCTGGTGAATAGGGTCATAGAGGAGCTCTGCTTCACATGGAGTGGGAACTTATTCTAGAGGAGTGGCAATCACTGGGAGATATGTCTGTCACTTCAACATGTTCTGTAAATATCACAGGCCAGGCTGAGATCCCTGGAGTAAGTTAGTCTTGTCCTATTTGATTTGCGGATGTGCAGCATTTTCATTAGGGGCAGGGTCCGAAACTGCACTGTATGCCAGGGACAGGACGCCTCTCAGCAGACTGTAGGATACAGGTTACTGGTGACAAGGATCTCAGTCTTTCCATGTATGTCATGTTTTGGAGGCCCTTGGTTCTCTTAGTTAGAAACCTCTGTGGTCTATCTAGTTGCAAATATCTGGTGAAGTACATACAGAAAGGAGTATTGTAATCAATTAGTGATCTGATAAGGGTCTCGTACAGTGGAGCTATAACCTCCCTGGTCTTGGAGACGATGCCCTTATTTATGAGATGTGCAATGTAGAATGTTTTGATTGCTATCAACCTTTGTTCCCAAGTCTCACATCACTGATGAGCTTAGAGGGGTGCTATCTATATCATGATTAGCAGGGGCTACTTTGCCAAAAGGGACAATGACACAGATTTTTCCATTATGTTTTAGTTCATGAGTTTGGCACCAATCATTTGTCTGTGTCAACCCTTTCTGTAATATGATAACATTATTGGGGGGTCTCTATGATTGTGTCCAGTTTACAGTCATCTGCAAACTTGGTAAGCCACAGGCGATCTTCCTTTGCCTGGACTTCAGATAAATAGATTCTAAATAGTAGAGGGCCTTGTAAAGATCCTTGCGGTGTGGAGGTGGACTCTCCAGCTTTGACAGTGTGCATTCTGTCGGTGAGCCAGCTTGCTACCCATTTAGTAATGTATGGGTTAATCTCTAGGTTGGTGAGTTTCTCTATGATACCTGAATGGGGGATTGTGCCAAAGGCCTTGGTTAAAATCAAGATAGGTGGTATGTACTGTTTTGCCCTCATCCAGGGCTTTGGTTACATTCTCAAAGAAGTCTACTAGGTTTAATAAGGAAGATCTACCCTTTACAAAACTAAACTGGTTCAGGTCAAGGGTTTGAAAGTCACCCATATACTTGTGACTAAGGTCCATGATGATTCTTTCTATGGCCTTGCAGATAAGGCTGGTTAGGCTTATGGGTCAATAGTTCCCATGGTCAGCTCATGGACCTCATTTGTGCAAGGAGATTACTGTTGCTGTTCTCCACTCTGCCAGGACAAAGCCAGTGCTCAGGCTATGGTTAAAGAGACTGCTGAGTAGTTTTGTTAGGTCTTGATTTAGATTGATTAGTAAGCAGCCTGGGATGTTATTTGGTCCCACAGAGGTCATGTTTTTGGCCTTGGAGAGTGCTTGTATTACCTGTTCGTTGGAGATAATTGGCAGAGAACTGGTGCCAGGAATGCTTTGGGGTATGTCTAGTGGGGACAGAGAGGTGAAGTTATTGCCAAGTCTGTAAGCTAGCAGGTTGGCAATTTCCTCAGATTCAGTGTGAGTGGTACCATCCACTATATGTTTGGCACACAGCTGGGCATTCCTTCATAGGTTTCGGATGTAGCTAAAGAATGCCTTATGATTGTCTTTAGCTAGGGATGCTAATTTAGACTCATAGTTAGCCTTAGAGGACTTAAGGAAATATCTGATTTGCTTGTTCAAGCTGTGGAGGGTATTCTTCCTTTGTTGAGTAAGTTCCCTCCTGTTATTAGATATCAGTTTCTTCCTTTTGTTGTATAGCTTATTTATACTTATGGTCCACCAGCGTGGCTTGTTTTTTTTTTTTTTTGGGAAGACCTGGTTTTATTCCTGTTGGGTACAGCCAAGTCAATGCATTTATTTAAGTGGCTATATAGGGCATTTGTGTATTCCTCTGCGTATGAGTCATTTTGGCTATGTTGGCAGGGGCTTTGAAACTTTTTATACTATCACTTAGTAGGAAATGGTTTGCTTTGGAGAAACTTTTCAGTTTTTTACTTTTGTGGGGGTGTCAGGTTTGATCTTTACTTTAAATGAGACAGATGTATGGTCTGACCTTACCAGGGAGGGCAACAAACAGGGGGCAGTGCAGTGACCCACCATGTTGGTGAGCACTAGGTACAGGGCATTTGAGCTCCTTGTGGGGATGTGGAACAACTGTTTCAGGGCATTTGAATTAACAAATTCCAGGAACCTCATACTGATCATGCTTGTGCTCATGTAGGTCACCCAATCGATGGAAGGATAGTTGAAATCTCCCATGACCAAGGTGTTTGGCTGTATACTGAGAAACTCTAGCAAGTCCAGTTAGGCGGTGTGCTTCTCCTGGTTCATGGTAGGGGACCTGTCGCTAGTGTTGATATGGAGGGGTATTTTACATATAGGTAATCAGACCTGGAGAGTAGCTCAAGAGAGTCGTACTGCTTCACCAGTCTCGAGGTGTATTTGGATGGTCTATATCATATGAGCGAATGACACAAATTGCAAATGCTCATAATATCGAATGTACCAGACCTTGAACTTCCTATTGTGGGGGGTAAGCCCCCACCCCACCCCGCTAAATATATATTCCAACTCCGAGATCACACTACAGTGAAGAAAGGGCAAATATCCAATTTTTCATTGTACCGCGATCTCAGAAAAAGCACTTTGAGGTCCGGTCGCAATTTGTGCAATTCGCTCATATGATATAGACACTATTTGGATTTAATAAACATGGATGCACCTCAACTTCTGGTTCTTTCACACTTATTTTGGGGTCTGAATGTCTGAAAGGCATTGTAGCCTTGTATGGCCGGAGTGCTCTCAGTGGTCTTGAAATAAGTCTTAGTGACTGCACAAATGCCAGCATCTTCCAAAGTGAAGAGTGCTTTCAAAGAGTGCAGTTTACTTTTTAAGCTCCTAGCATTAAACAGCATAACCTTGAGTTTGTCTTTAGTGAATTTCTTTACGTTGGAAGTTTTTTTGTTTAGACATTGTCCAAAAAAGACACTATGGGGGAGGCAAGCATCTGAAAGTCTTGAGGAGACATGAGAAGGCCATTTTTGACAAAGCAGTGTGGACTGTCGACCATGTCTTCCCAGGCAAACAGATACTGGAACCCCCTAGTGTGACACCAGAAGCTAAGCCAATTATTGAAGTTAATCATTTTTTGTCTGTGTTGTGGCATCATCCTAGGTGAAGGTAGAAAGCTGCTTGGGGCTAGGGACATACCTGCCTGGGACACATAATCTGAGAGTTTGGTCATGTCTCTCTTCATATAGTCCAGAGAGGTACACCTCAAGCCATTCACACCAACATGGACTATGACAGAGTCGTAACGCTACTTGTTGCTGAGTGACTTAAGTGTGTGTGTGTGATTTGACGGATCTCACACCTGACAGGCAGCTGACCTTAACCTTCTCCTTGTTCAACTTGGTAAGAGGGACATCTGTGTGTCTCACTATTGAGTTGATTTATGACCAGAACATTAGGTTTTGAGTTACAATGCCCCCTTCAGCATGCATCTGACTAGGCATATGTAACACCTGAAATGCCCACAGAGGTTCCTCACCAACATAATCTAGGTTATTATAGCACAGTGTCCTACACAGACCACTTTAGATCCCTGTCTCTATACTCAGTCTCCTACAGGTTGTTGAGAGGGAATATTTGCTTGGCATATAAGACATTGTTTAATTCCAGCTCTGGTGGAATTTTTGCACATCCACAAAACAAGCAGCACCACAAACAGTAGATCTAGAGATCTGAGCATTGCTTCTAACATAAATAGAACATGCTGGTTTGACAGACATGTGTCTCAAAGGATCCCCATGCTCTGAAATAGGCTCCCCATCCATGTAAAGCAGAGTCAATCCCTAACCCTATTTAAATGTAGCCTTGACCATTGGATGGGAAATCATAAATTCATCCTTGGGCTGGTCCTCATGTCTCTTACAGACAGAAGCCAGCAGTAAACATTTCTTAACTAACACTGGATGGGTAAACATAAATTCATCCCCAGGCTGGCCCTCATGCCTGTTACAGATGGAAGCTAACAGTAAACATTCCCTAACATACCCCAACCCCCACATAACATTTTTAGCAACCTCCTAACAAGTCTGCCTCTACTTTTAAGATGCACATGTTACAAGGGGAAGCGATTGGGTTTGGTTGGGTTGCACAGCTAGGCTTATAAATGTCCTAGTGATTGCTAGCCTAGTATAAACCTATGAACCTATAGAAATGATCTGCTGTAAATATGGTCTGAACTGTGTGAAGAACACTTAAAATGGCCATTTAAAAAATCTAATTCATAAGCATCCAGAAAATTCATTTATGCAGCTCACTGATTTTCATTAATGTCATAATTCTTTCTTCATGTTTCATTTATTGCAGTTCATTCACTGCAGAAACTACACAATCAGCATGACTATTTTACCTCCCACCCAGATTTTTCTACTCAACTAAATCAATGCAAATTGTAAAGACCAACAATAAAACTATTATTCCTACAGAAGTCAACATAGCTTTAACAGAAACATCAAAGCAATCTTCTGTTAACTGAAATAAATAGCATTTTTAGATCTTGAGAACAATTTCTCTCTCCAGATCTGTGTAACTGGGTACTTGCTTACAATTGCGAACTACACTCCATGACTATCAGTCAGCACTAGCAACAAACCACAGTTGTTACTTGGTGAATGTACTTGTTCAGGAATGATTTATTCTTCTGTCTCTGCAATGTTTCTTATTCTGACAATATCTTTTGTTCACATTGCGGCTTAATAAGCAATGCTTGATCATGATTTCTAAAATAATTTCACAGAATACAATTATATTTTCTGTCCTAGCTTTTACAGAAGCATTATCGGAAATTCACAAAAGACAATTATATTTTCTATCCTAGCTTGCATAGAAATAATATCTAAAATAATTCTACTTGAAGAAATCCATTCTGACACTTGTGCTTTAGCAACGAAAATATAATAATAATAATAAATTAATTAAATAAAAAATACAAAAAAAAAGTGTTTCTACTAGAGATTTTTCTGGTTGTTTGTATCATCCTTTAATAAAAACAGATCATTAGCATATTGTATACTTCTACAGACTATGAAATCAGAAGGAAAGTTAATTAAGAAGACAGAGAACAGAAAACACCAACCCCAGGATTCAAGAAGCTCGGCACAAGGACAGTTTTAGCCATGCGCCGTGCATCCTCACTACAGATGGTGCAGCAGCGTCATATGAATATGTATGAGGGCATACCGCCGCACCCTCGACGTGCACAGGAAACGTGCAAGTGCAGGGGGAGTGTACAAGTGCTCTACGGAGGTGTAAACATGCCCCAACAGTTGCAAAACCTACTATGCCTACTAGTAGAGTCCGCCTCTAATAGTAAGTCAGTAATTCAGTGTCCATGGATACCGAAATGTATGCTAAGCATTCAAGAGTGTCCACAAACAGTGAAATAAAATCAAAGTAGTAAACACACAAGCACGTAGTGGAATATTGAGCCCTGCCCCTAGAACTTTCACAATTAGATTCCCTGTATCCTTATTATACATTTGAATTGCTGAAATATCGAAGGTGTAAGCAAAGTGCAGCATGTTTGCACTTCGCTGCCCTCCGCCGAGTGTAGTTTACACGTCAAATTCATTCAAATAGAGAAAAACATGTGGAATCAATGTAAATGTCAATAGTGTAGTGTTTAGAGCATCCACCTAATGAACAGGCATTCACGGTTCGAGACCAACAATAACACATATCATTTTCCATGTGGAATGAATGTCGTTTTGCTGTAAAACTGACATAAGAGTATCGCATGAGATATTTAACTTAAATATCATTCAAGCAAAGTGGCACTGTCATAATGAATAAGGCACTAGTAAGCAGGTGTAAGTTTGGAGTGGGTGTTTGGGGAACCAGGAGCCATGGGTATATGGGTATATATGCAAATAAAGCAGTAAACACATATAAGTACCAGTAAGCAAGTCTGAGTGTGCTTGCACGGGTCTAAGCAGTGCCCAGCAGAGGAAATGTATATAAGTATGTACAGATATATAATATATATATATATATATATATATATATATATATATATATATATATATATATATATATATATATATATATATATATATATATATATATATATATATATATATATATATGAAGAAAGAACAACGTAACAATAAAGCATACAAAAGGAATGAGAAGGGAGTCAACAGCAACCCCAGTATTGTATAGCGCTGTCAGCATATGTCATATCAAGCTGGGCAGGAGTGAGCAAAGCACTGCTACTCACACCACAGGCAGGATATTACCAGTGGGAGTAACATTGTTGATCTGCTAACTCTACTTTACACACAGAGGGTAGTCCCTGGTGGGACTACCCAAAAATTGATAGGCTATTTGGCCATCCGACCGTTACACAAGCAAGGGCAGGTATGTTCAAGGACTAAATGGTGGGAGAGCCTGAAAATACATGGGTTGGGACAACATACATATAGGGCCCCTAATGCTCAGGAGAGGGCAATGTGTTGAGGTGTGTCATGGCTGCGATAACAACTGGACAATGGATGGTATGCGTGTATGTTGAACTCGGGTGGGGTGGAGGAACTATGGGTATGAAATTATGGAGCCAGGCATGCCAGGGTTGGATGGGCTGGTTTGAATTGGACCGCCCCATGGAGGTCAGCAAGTTCGTTATAAGTATATATGCATACACACATGCAGACATCAATATGTAGAAGTACATTCTCTGTAACACATTAATTCCATTTGCAGACATAAGTAACATGAATGTGCCCTTACAAACCTTGACAGTAGACAGAATAATAGGTTGTGCATAAGAGGGAAGGAACGAAACTGCTAAAACGCAAAAGTGTGTACAATGTCCGAAGTCAGTGCTGTGCTGAAAAAAATCAAATGTGAGAACTTTCCCACATGAAAAGCGCTTTATGCAATAAAGTTCTGTAGCCGAAAATCGCTTTATGCAATAAAGATCTGTAGCTCACAGCGAAGGTTGCCTGCCGTTTATTTGGTCAAGTTGTTTTATCGTATTTTGTGAACTTTCCCACACATGGAATCATTCCTGTGATCTGCCTGCTACGGCAACGCCAATTACTAAACCGGTCTATTTGTAAAAGAAATACGCCAAACACGTACATAATTAGGGTCTCGTGCAACATGTGCGTTACCACATAGTCATACTTATTAATTTATTGTAGTGTCATGTTAACGGGAGTAAGTATGTAATGAAGTATAGAGTCTAATCTTGACATAAACACATGCGTGTCCCATGTGGGACAACCCAAAAATTGCGAATAGTGTCCTTTTGGTCGCTCATGTCACCAATGTTTGTGGACTAAATGTTTGGGAGTTCTGAGGATACGTGGAGTGAGTCAACCAAAGGGATGGGTCTATAGGAGTAGGGAGTGGCCAATGTGTAGTGGTGTGGATACACTGCGAATCCAACTGGAGAATGGATGACTGCAGTGTTAGGGAGGCTTTGGAGTGGGTGTTTGGGGAACCAGGAGCCATGGGTATATGGGTATATATGCAAATAAAGCAGCACAGCAATAGTGTATTGGTTAGAGTATTGCCTAACGAACAGACATTCCCGTTCCAAATCCCACTACATCACATACCATTTACCATCGGTAATCTGTACATGAACATATTGCGACATCTGTCCGCTGTATAACCTGCAAAGTAACAATTAAAAGTTAACTGGAGAAAAGTGTCAGTGTCATAATGAATAAGGCACTAGTAAGCAGGTTTAAGCATATATAAACACCAGTAAGCGTGTGCAAGTGCGTTTGCGCGGGGTATGCATTACTTTACACACACACACATATATATATGTGTGTGTGTGTGTGTGTGTGTGTGTGTGTGTGTGTGTGTGTGTGTGTGTAAGCGTGCGCATAGATATACACAGATATACAGCTATGATAGGAAACAGCACACAGGAATGATATATGTTCACAGGCTATGCCAATGGAGGTGAGAGGTCCAAGCAAGAAACATGAAACACGTAGTATGACCTTCCACACCCCCCTCCCAGCTGGACACAGGAAACATACATACAAACAATGTAAAGCGTCCACTGCCCCCCAGACCACAGGCAGGATACAACCGAGGGGGTACACAGTGCATCCGTGAATTCTAATCTTGGAACACAGACAGGAGCGTCCCTTGTGGGACACCCCAAAAATTGGCAAGACCAAAAGAAGGTGATAAACCAAACATTCTGGCTGGGGCGTATACGTACCCAGAATATAAGGGTGGGAAAGCCTGATGATCCATGGGTCAAGACAACTGTATGAAATGGGTCCCATGAAGTGGAGAATGGGCAGCGTGTAGTGGTGTGTCCAGAACCGACCAGGACCCAGACTAAGGATGGGTAATGTAGAGGAGGTACAGGTGGGAGAATTATGGGTAGCTACTTATGGGTCTAGGTGTGCAGCTGTTGGCTGATGTGGGCCTATATGGACAGCCCCAGGGATGTAAACAAATGTGTTCACTGGGCAGAGGCGTTGCCCAACGAGCAGCCACACCCACTACGAGTCCCACTGCAGCAAAGTGTAATCTATATGGCAAGGAACGGAATAACTGGATGTAGCTGTATATATGTAGAGGTATTTGTGTGTATATCCATCCATAGCGACATAGAGATAAGCCTCTCCCTCTCCGTAGTACAAATGTATACATACACAGACAGAATACATATACATACCCACATATAGATATATACATATGTAGACACCCATAGACCCATATGTTGTTTTATAAATATATACACATATATATATATATATATATATATATATATATATATATATATATATATATATATAGCAATATATAAATATATACATGTATGCATACATATACAGATATATCTGTATATAGTAATGTATATATATATATATATATATATATATATATATATATATATATATATATATATATATATATATATACATATATATATATATATATACATGTAACTGTAAATATACACATGTATATAGCTAGGATATGATACAGCAGTTACGAGTTACACAGTCCGTGCATATGGGGGTAAGGGGTCCAAAAAACAAACGTTTAAAACGTAGCATCAACCTCCCCCCCACCCCCCAGCTAGGCCGGTGAGACATACAGACACACAATAAAAGTAAACACACCACTGCTTCCCAGACCACCGGCAGGATACTACTAGTGGGAGAGTCTGGGGAGTCTCTGGGTCAGGAACCTATCCTCCAGCATGTTTTGTTTATTGTGATGACAAGGTTTAGATCCCTGGAGCGTGTGGCTCTGAGAGATTGGGATTTCTTTAAGTGTAGCATGTCCAATAGCTCTGGGTTTGACATGGCCTTGTATGTTAAGCAGAGATCACCTCTGAGTAGACGATATGTGACAGAGTATAGCTGGAGTTTTTAAGGCGGTCAGCGTAGGGCATCTGCTTTAGGCCTGTGATTCTTTTAGTGAGGAATTTCTGCGGCCTTTCCAGTTGTTGCAGATGTCTTGAGAGGTACATACCAAACAGGCATTGTATTCTGTAATGGGTCTAATGAGGGATGAGTACAATGGGACAATGACCTCCTTTTTTCTGGAAGAAAAGCCCTTAGTGATGAGGTGTGCCACATAGAAGGATTTCCTGACTGTTGTGGTGATGTGGTTATCGAAGGTGAGACCACTGTCCACCTGTGTCCCTAAGTCTCTTATCACACTTTCAGTGTTTAGTGTACTGCCACCTATATGGTAATTCATGGATACATGTTTTTTCCCAAAGGGGATAACTATACATTTCTTGGCATTGAGCTTGAGCCCATGGCTCTGGCACCAAGCATCTGTTTCTGTAAGACCCTTTTGTAGAGTATCCACATCATTTGGGGATTCAATAATGGCTCCCAGTTTGCAGTCATCTGCGAACTTTGTTAGCCAGAGTCCCTTAGTGTTGGCCTGTACTTCAGAGAAGTAGATGCCAAACAAGAGCGGTCCCAGGACTGAACCCTGAGGTACTCCACTTGTCACTTGTCTGGAGCTGGATTTGGAGTTGGCTACTTTTACAGTGTGGTTTCTATCAGTAAGCCAGTTAGCAACCCATTGGGTGATGTAGGGATTAATGCCCAGCTTAGTAAGTTTATCTATGATTCCAGAGTGGGGGATGGTGTCAAAGGCCTTGGCAAGATCTAGATAGGCTGCTGTGTGGACCACCTTACCCCTGTCCATGGCTCTGGAGACTGATTTGAAGAAGTCAATCAGGTTCAGGAGACAAGATTGGCCCTTCAAGAAGCCAAACTGGGTGGGGTCCAGTGTTTGAAGGTTGCCAATGTCTTTGTTTATAAGTTCCATGATAATACTCTCCATGGCCTTGCAGATAAGGCTTGTCAGACTGATGGATGGTAGTTTCCGGGATCCAATGAAGTATAGCTACACTTGCATGCTGTAGTCATGTCTGGCACATCACCCTCCTGTCTTTAGGCTATTTCCCACTGTGTATGTTGTTTGAGGAACATCCAGATATAATCTATGATGCCATTTACCAAACACCAGATCCAGGTACCACTCACAGCAACTGTCATGGGCAAACACCAACATGATGTTCCTAGATATTGTACTGTGTTTCCATGCGATTGGCTATGGGAACATCATCACAGCTGTTCAACATGCAATCAGCTAGAGGAGGACTGCAATAGGTACAGAGGCCATCACCTGATCAAGGCCATCACTTACAAAACACAAGCTGCTGCTGAGCAGGTGTACAACTCCACATCCACCAGAGAGTGTGTGGGAGGGACAGACAGAGGCAAAGTACATCAGAGAAGGGCTTGGAGACTAAAACCTAAGCATTGTCTGTCACACCTACCAGTACAGGGGATCAAACCCCTTACTGACTAGTCTTTACTATTACAAGTGCATGCAGTTACTCCATGTTCCACAAAGCTGACATGTTGGTGTGCTGTAAGAACATATATGTGTGCTGGTGAGCGACATCTGCAACAGAGATATAGTAGACATACATTAGGTGTAGCACACATGGCTGTCCACATGAACTAATGTCATTCTCAACACAACCATACTTCTAATGGACTCACATTGATACACTTTGCCAGGCCCACAAATACACTTCCTAACTACTTAGTTTGCCACACTGCAGTAATGCACAGGTACTACATGCACCACAGGGGATATCCGGAGGTTCTATGGGCTAGGGCATGTGAATGTGTCTGACATCAGTTGGTATGCCAATGGGAGTTATACTGGGTGTGACTGTGGTTGTGAGCATCATACCCCACATGCAGACACAAGGTGCCAGTACTGACATGTATGTGTGCATTGCTTCATGGGTGTGTAGCGGTTGGCCGTACAAGATGGCTATACAAGGCTGGGTGAGGAGTAATCCTTGGCAGCATGCCACCCGACAATGGTGTGCAGTGTGGTACAGGGGTGTAGTGTCTGCAGTGTCTCATACAGATGGGTGTTGTATGAACTGTCCTGACATCCTGGTTACCATTGTGTATGGCCATAGCTTTGCAATGCATGCCATGTCTGTGTTTGATAGTCCTTGACATGGACATTGCCTGGGATGTGCACGTCCCACAATAATGTACAGTGACATATACAAGTGTACCTGGTCTGGCTGGCACATGCTGTGTACACAGACTGTTATCCTCAGATATGCCAATACTGGCCTGGTGTAGCAGGACCTGCTTATAGACAGCAGGTTGACCCTGCACCTGCATTGATAGCATGATACAGGTATTCCCTGGTGTCAGTGTCAGTGTCAGTGGCATAAGACCATACGGGGCACATGTGTAAGGCATTGTATGGCCTCTGTGGATCACATTTGATGGCACCACATATGTTGCAGGCATCCAGTGGGGAACATAGTGAAGGCACATTGTCCGCAATTATGTGCCTATTGTACTGCTGTACAGGGTGCCATGCCCTCTGCAGCCCACTGCAATCACACCATGCCTACTATCTGTCATCAATGTGCAGGGTACTAGCAATAAAGTGGGATATTCTAGGCAAGTGTGTCTGTGTATGACACATGGGTTCAGAACGTATTCTGGGTAATAGTAGGGTTGCATACTTTGCTCACCAGGCCTTTTGCCAGATGTAGGGGTATGGCTTGCCAACACAGTCCCTTGGCTGACTGACATCTGTACTCCTCGTGAGGTGGCATTGTGACATATAATACAGACACCATATAGGAAAACTACAAAATCCACTCCCCAACATGTCCAGTGGTTAGACACTCACAGCCACCTCCTCACAGGCTCTGACTGTCAAACACACACACCTGCCATGTCTTGGAATAGAACCCCTTCCTAACTAGTGTATCACACTACAGCATTACACAGTTACAGCATGCACTATGGAGATTACTGGGTTACAGCAGTCCCAGAGGTGTATTACTAGGTGGGTGATAACAGCAGGATTGCCAAAGGTGGTTATGTGAATTGTAAAGAGTGTGCATACTCTAAAAAGCATTGTTCATTTCTCAGGCAGACAGAGACACACACAGTTAGCCTGTTATGGAATAGAACCCCTATCTAACTAGTTTATCACACTACAGCATTATGCAGTTACAGCACACACCACAGAGATTACTGGATTACAGAAGACCCAGAGGTGTATTTCTAGGTGGGTGACATCAGCAGGATTGCCAAAGGTGGTTATGTGAATTGTAAAGAGTGTGCATACTCTAAAAGGCATTGTTCCTTTCTCAGGCAGAGAGACACACACACAGTTGGTCTCTCTTGGAATAGAACCCCTACCTAACTAGTCAATCACACTACAGCAATACGTGGTTACAGCACACGCTATGGAGAATACTGGGTTACAGCAGTCCCAGAGGTGTATTTCTAGGTGGGTGACATCAGCAGGATTGCCAAAGGTGGGTATGTGAATTGTAAAGAGTGTGCATACTCTAAAAGCATCATTTCTTTCACAGGCACACACACACACACACACACACACACACACACACACACACACACACACACACACACACACACACACTTGACCTGTCTGGGATTAGAACACCTACCAAACTAGTTTAACACACTACAGCATTACGCAGTTACAGCACACACCATGGAGATTACTGGGTTACAGCAGTCCCAGAGGTGTATTCATAGGTGGGTGACATCAGCAGGATTGCCAAAGAAGGTCATTTCAAGTGTACTGCGAGTTGTACATGTCTGTTACCTGCATGTACCCGCTGCTTACTGTCACAAAAACACATTTACACCTGCTTACAACTGCTTAAAAGTGTCTTATGCAGTCCTAATTGACAGTATCAACAAGGCTTGCAGGTCTTGAATCCTGGACCATGCACACTGAGGTCACTGGATGTACCACTAAGCCATCTGGGTTGTATACATTTTGCATGGAGTCTATAATGCACATCCTACTACAGGTATTCCACAGTATTGAAAGCAAATGGGACAGTCACTTTGTGTACATATGTACAGTACCCTTGAATGTACTGTACTCTGTGAAACGGCAAAGACAAGTCTACATCTGTATAACTGTCATACCTATATATATATATATATATATATATATATATATATATATATATATATATACATACATACACCTATGAGATGTGTACACACACATATATATATATTCATATACACAGACACAGCTATAGCTATACATATATATATATATATATATATATATATATATATATATATATATATATATATATACATACACACGTCTGACCACCCTTTGTGACACAGAAGGGTTCCAAAGGAACTGACGTGTACACAAAACAGAGGCATCTCTTGTGTTATAACATTTAAATCTTAAGCAGTGGAGTTAGGGTGGGGGAATGATGGGTATGGACTTACACCCCATCGACCACTTCTGTGTCTCTGCTCAACAGTGGCACAGGAAAATAACATACCAACTGGAGTCTTTACCATTCTTAACTATGTAATACTTCGTAGACATCGGTCACCACAGATGGCTACCACGGTGTGCTAAAAGACATTACACATGTGTATGCCTGGCTACAGGATAGTCACACACAAGCATGCACACACTTGCCAGTATAGGTAACTACTACAGTGGTATGCAGTTGGGGTATGTGCTACAGAACACATACAATTACACTTACTCTGATTCCACTTCTGAGCTGGGTGACATCACAGGACCGATTACTTGCAGTGGGGAGGGGGGGAAGAGAGAGGTTTAGCAGTAGACAAGGATAAAGGCCAGTGCAAAAGGAGGTATCTCTTTGGAATGCAGCAAAACCCACTGTCATGCAGGATGCAGACACAAATACACACATACAGCCACACTCAGCCATTTGCTGACACACACACTCAGGCAATTGTTGACACACATACACACACACACACACACACACACACACACACACACACACACACACACACACACACACACACACACACACACAGCTGCCAGTGGTGGGATCAGAACTCCTGCCTATCTACAGATCACTATTACAGTACTACGCAGTTACACGATGTGCCACAGAAATTACACATTCCAAGGCAGTCAGACTGCCCTTCTAAGATTGAGGACAACAACAGGGAGACTGACAGTCAGGAAGTACATAGCTGTAAACCTGTGTGTTTAAAGTAGGTGTCCATTACAACCTGTATGCACAAACAAGACACATCATCTGCAGGTAGGCCTGAGAGGTATAGTTGTATCACAACAGGAACCTGAACGGGAGTATGGCCATCTGTGGAATGGACAACTACTATCACTATACAGGGTTACAGTGGGCATGCTCATGCACTTAGTAGCACAGAGCCGTTTGGGATGCACTGTGACTACAACTACACAAGGTTATACTAGGCATGCTCATACACTTAGTAACAAAGGGCTTGTTGGATGCACTGACTCAAATTATACAAGGTTGCAGTGGGTACACTCATACACTTAGTAGCACAGGGCTCTTTAGGATGCACTCCAATTCTAACCACAGAAGGCCACAGTGTGCATGCTCATACACTTACATGTACATAACACATAATGAACTCCTATTGTAAACACACAGGTTTACAGCTATGTACATCTTACCTGCCAGTATATATGCACATCATACTGGTTTACTACCAAATACCTGTATGTGGCCCGTAAATGATATTTTATTTATTTATTTATTTTTATTTTACATTTGTTGACCGGGCTAGTCTAGCTGGATATATGTCCATTTTCAGTAGAGACCCGGAGAAAAGACAGCAGTGTAGATTACAGATATAAAAAAAACATAAACATATAGAAAACAGACACAGTTGTTACATACAATTTTAAAAAAAGCAGTAAGTAGAGTAAACATTAATGTAAAAAACAAAAAATTTTTTTTTTTTTTTTTTTTTTTTTTTTTTTTGTCAGAAAGCATACATATAAAGTTACTGTAAGAATAGATAGGATAGGAGAGGAAGGAGTGAGTTAACCTGGGTTGGTGCAGGAGCATAGCCAGTGTTTGTTGAGTGAGAGAGAGCACAAAGATGTGATGTCAGAGGGTAATTTATTCCACATTTTTCCTAGATATATCACAGATATATCTGTGTCTGTGCTGTGTGATACACATGCATACATGTACAAGAAGTACTGACATATATATGTTAAGTATACACATTCATGCATGCGTGGACGTGACAGACAATAGGTCACCTGGGTCACACAGACGGATGCTACCTACAGCATGTGTCTCACACCTTGCTGCCCTGAAAGGCATACAATGATAGCAGGTTGTGGACAGTGGCATTATACGTGGAACAGTGGCATGTGCAAGCATATTGTGTGAGCCACATTGTGTAATGGTACTGAGGTGCAGGTGTCAAGATGACCTCTCCCGGCGGTGTTAGTAGTTGTCATTATTAGCAGGACTGCTACCCTAAGTATATCTCACATTGGTCATATACACAATTTCTGCTGCTGTCCGTCACCTTACATGAGGCATTTGCTACCAAGCACATAGATTCATAGGTTCATAGGTTCATAGATTAATACTAGGCTAATTGCCCTTGTGGGCCATTTTAAGCCTAGCCAATTACCCCATGTGAGAATCAAACCCTGTACCTTGTGTCTGCAAGGTAAACACCTTAACCATTATGCCATCCTCCCACTTACTGCTACTCGCAGTGATGTCATGGTACGAGTGGCAACTGCTAGACCAAAACAATGAGCCAATGTCCAGCTGTTATTATGAAGTTGTCCAGTGTCTGTCATTCTGGGCTGTCATGACTGAATGACAAGCCTTCAACACAGAGCACATACATCCATGTTTCAGGTGTGTGTGGATAATACCTAGGTCACATTTACACATATAGCCGCATTCCAAGGCAAATGTCCTACACCCAGAAGTAACACCCTGGCACCTACAAGACAATTACATTGGATGCTTATGCTAACCAGTGCTAGATGTGTGGCTTTAGTAATCCATTTGCTCAATGTAGAATCTACAATGAGGAATACTGACATCTGTGCAGTGAGGAACACCTGGCTGAAGGCTCTGTAGTGCACAATTGCACTACCACCATATAACTCAGATCCAGACATGTGGGCCATAACAGTGGTATGGACCATTCCAGGTGGTGGTGTACACATATTCATAAAGGCTACTCACATGTAAAGACCACTACTCTGACATAACACATCACAGATGAGTCAGGTACAGGTGACAGTGGCAAATGCTGCATTCTAGGTTGTATCCTCATATACATCCACCACCTTGTCCCCAGACTACCAACACACATCCATATGTCATATAACATAGTTTGATAGACCACTGGATAACCCTCGATTGGTGGACTGTACCTATGCCTACATCAACTGTGCAAAGTACCCATGTACAGACACAGCTGCATAATGTGTTATACAATGCAATAATACCACTGTTTGTAACCAGCTCAGTTGTACACATACCAGGGTCCCTCAGATGTTGTCAGCATTAACACGGTCGACTGTTGCTGTACACCAGTAAACAACACATAACTGTACCTGCCCTGGATATGTACATCCCACACTCATACGACATAAATGACATTACCATAGCTTTCGTTATCATTTCTACATACAGGTGGCTACAGTCATTACACACATGCACATGGCAGATAGCATGCTAACAGTATATAAGGTTTGATATCTATGTTAACAGAGGTAATATTCCCTCTCTATTGGTCACCCATGACACCTATCATATCATACAACACCCCATGTGGCATGTATGTCTTTAGACATATCCACCTAATGCAGTGCCTATAAACATACCCAAATAACAGGATCATAGGACCTACACAAGGCCTGTATTGACAGACTCAGGGAAATTCAGCTCTGCTCTGTATGTTCCTGAGTAGTCACTGGTGATATGTTCATGACATGTACTGCCATGTGTGGCCACAGCTCCTACATATACCCCATGTCAACAATTGCAAGCCATGCATGCTGTGTGCTGTCTGGACATTAGCTTTAGTACCACAATAGCCAGTACATGCTGGGGTGAGATGTTTACAAGCCACAGACCTCACACATGCTTGAATGAGTGTACTGCCTAGCTCTAACAGAGCACATTGCTGGCACTCTTCCAGTAAACATGAGGTATGTGTGGCAAATACGATGTGCTCACTGTTGACCATTACAGTGCCCTGGCTTTACCATGGCACTGTCAAGTAACAGTTTGACATGGAATAATGCTGTGTGTGTCCCGCTGATATGTGCTGTTGTCATATATGTACACTTGGCTACTCGGTGAAGGTGGTGGTGTCCTACCAGTACATGAATACAACATCCATTATGGTGTAATGCTTGGCTATGTTTCACACATGGTGTGGGGAAGGTGTAGAATGTATCCTCTTGACCTGCTAGTGCACTAACTGATATAGACCGCATATGTGTACATGTATTGATGTTTGTGTAGATTCCATTTGTGTGCAGTGTCTGATGTCTGAAGGTGACTGTTGTCTTAGTACATCATGCTGTTGCAGTACAGCCTCAACATTGCCAACTGTATATGGTGATATGCTCTAAGTACAGTAAGCCGTGCATGAGGTATGGACAGATGTTTGGACATGACTACTAAGTGGTGGGGCTTCTTTGCAGATGAATGATTACTGAGGACAGCTCACTGGTGTATTACAACCAGTCCTACAATAACCTGTGTAACTGCTAAGGTCAGGTTTTGTTAACTGAAGTGGAAGACAGACAATGTACAATGCTGTAAGGGTGACACTGAAGGCAAACTTCATGACACCTGTAACAGTAATACCTCCCCTGTGCATATATTGTGCATATATCAGCACAGTTGGCAAAGGAAAGAGTCAGTAAGCTTTTTACTCGATGCGATAGTGCTGTACTTCTGTAATACCTATTATGAGATAGACAGGTGTTTGATTCACAGTACTGGCACGTGTGGGTGTCTGTGTGTCCATATTTGTCACGTATGGTTGGGAATACATCCCACATGCTATCACTCTCCTGAACACTGTTGTTGACACCAGTACAGAGTGAAGTGTAGAAAGAAAGGCATAGGCAGGTGGTTGAACCTCACACATGTAAAGTGTCTGTATGTGTGTGACATAGGTGTATATCTTTGTGAATGCCACAGTGTGTGTGTGTGTGTGTGTGTGTGTGTGTGTGTGTGTGTGTGTGTGTGTGTGTGTGTGTGTGTGTGTGTGTGTGTATGGCTGTCCGGTCCCTGGAGTGAGGCTGTATTTTACCATAGTGAAATGTTAATGCCCCCTCCCCCCATCCACTCAATGCAATCTAGCATCCCTGTTGATATCATCAATCGTAGACGGGCATTCTAACTGCCTGTTAACATGTACACCCTGGGGTGTGACCTGTTGTTACATAGCCTACTAATGGACCCCCCTCCCCACATACACTCACTGCACTGTAGTATCCCTGTCGATGTCCTCGATCTTAGGCCATTCAAACTAGCTGTACATGTGTAATCTCTGTGGCACATCTTGTAATTGCGTAGTACTATAATGATGATATGCATAGGCAGGGGTTCTCATCTGAACACTGGCAACTGTGTGTGTGTGTGTGTGTGTGTCAGAGTGTGTGTTACTGTGTCTGTGAATCCCTGAGTGTGTGGGTGTGTCTGTGTTTGCATGCTGTCATGGCAGTGGGTATTACTGCTTCCCAATGAGAAGCCACTATTTCCACTGGCCTTTACCCTTGTCATCCAGTATACCACTCTTTTACCTCCTCCCTGCTCCAGGTAACTATACCTGTGATGTCACCCACTATGGATGTGACAGCTCTGAACACACTAGCTTACTACACAGCTATCATGCTCTTGGATCATTAGAACAGTAAACATAATTGAAACATGGGAGAATATAACTGTGATGTGGAAGCTACAAAGTGCATGCAGGTATTGTCATACTGACCTGTGGGTAGTCAACATGTACATATGGGACACTAACCACAAACACCGCATCTCCCGGCACATGCAACAACACCTGAAAGAGGAAGGCAGAACGTCAAGATCAACATGCTGTTAGTGTTGTTACATGTGATACATACTGTCAAACGTACAAAATGCATTCTAAAACTGTAATACATGGTATGTCTGCTGCCTGTCAACACTACTCAACAATATTAATCTACAGTTGTATACCTAGTATGTTCACCCTGTGCATCAGACCATATGAGCATGTCCCTGCACCAATGGTGTGGATGACAGGGATGCGGCACAGGCATCATCATATGCACAGGGTGATAATGTTTGCCAGAGGTCTAGGCTGCACCATTGGATGACATCATGTGTGTGTGTGTTAGGGCCTGTGATATCATTGGGTGTGTGTGGATGTTATGCGTGTGTGTGTTGAGGTGCCCTACATTTGTTTCCAGTGTGTGTGTATGCATGCACACAGGTCTGGCATGTGGCTGACCTACACAGGGGTATTATTGACAGCTGCAGACTGTACAAGGCATATTTCACAGTTCACGGTGTCCGGCCATGGCCACATGACCTGTGCCTGCCAGGGGTTGCATGGGCACTACCAGGCAGAGGTCCAGATTGGGTACTGTCTGATGACACATGTCCACTGTTGGGACCATCCAGGACCATGTGCACATGGCCTGCTGTGTTCTGGTGTGGACTGCACAGCACCAGCTGCACTGCTGCTGCTACCACCACTATGGGAGCGGGCATGTGCAGTAGCATGTTCACATAGACCTTCAACAGGTGATGTAGCTGACCTACATCCACGTGCCCGATGCCTCACTCCCACCAGATGTTCCAGCACAGACGTTCCATGCTCGAGGATTGACATGCCACAGTCAAGGACTCCCACCATGTCACCCAATCGTCTATCCAAAACATCTGCAAGATGATGGTGAGCATTTGCAAGTGCCTGGATGTTGTCAGTTAATGAATGGACAGCAGCCCTCTGAAGCCTCAGACCTTCTCTGTTGTGCCATTCAGCAGGTGCCTTTGCCTCCATTACAGCCTGAAACATGCATCTGGTGACTCTGTGGTGCTTTGTCTCGCAGGGACATGTTGGCCAGTGGTCCTCCTATGAGCAGCGCTGGGCACATGCCTGTGTGGGACATCACCAGTCAGTTGACTGGGATCATGGTGTGCAGGCACACCTTACATAGTCTCCACACTTCCCTGTTCCATGCTAGTAACCACCAAATGTCCTTCCTCTATGGCCAGTGGTGATGAGGTATGTGTAGGCAGGGGAACTGTGTGTGAGGATGAGGGGGAGATAGGTGGAATGGCAAACAATGGCACAGATTCAGCCCTTGACAACCCTGCGTGTGCCTCAATCATACTATCATCATCACTACTAGAGTCTGTGGAGACACTAACATCAGGTGGACTGCAGGAGGGCAACGCACCTACATCAACACCTGTGAGGGAAAGACAAGAATTGTACATTACAAGTTATACCAGACACACACAGACACACACATACACACAGACTCACACAGACACACACACACTGCATGCAGGTGATATGGCAGATGGCATTCAGCTTAGACAATTATAGTTTCAGCTTAGACAATTATAGTGGTAGTTATCATACATCCCTGAGTTGTACACAACAGCATGCATGTGTTATAGCAGCCAGCAGGCATCTTACACAACTATAGTGGTGGTTAGCATACATACCTGTATTGCACCATTTGTGTTAGTAGCCTATGCCCCATACCTGCAACACAATGCATGCACTTTGCACTGGTACACCGCACTGCCATGGTGTGTGCAACATATACTACATGTTAACAGACCATCGCTGACCTTTGTACATCTGCCACTGATGCTTTGTTTTGGCCACTGCCCCTATGTGTGAGGACATGAGCAGTAGGATATGTCAACTGCATACTATGTTTGCCTGAGCCCTAGCTTGCATATCTCCCCCAAAGCAGTGCATGTCTGTTCAACATTATTCCGCCTACCCCTGAGCTGAGTCTAGACATTGTGCATGTGGCTGTACACACATGTTTGACATGGTTATCCCTACTTTGCAACGACGTGTTATACTAACATGGGCCTTCAGCTGATGCAATGTTGTCTGTCCATCCTACAAATATGCAGGGACATACTGCACATTGAGCTGATGTGCATAGCCATTGTAGTGCATCATGTGGCTTCACAATTGCTATACAGTGTGAGCTACTGACACAGTTCATAGCCATGACTATGTTCACGTACAATACATATCTAATGTGGAATGTGACCCACATCACTGAGGTGTATACACACTAAACCCTAATGTGGAATGTGTGACACAGGTCACAGAAGGGTATACGGATGACACCCCTGAACATCTGCAACCATATTACTGATGCCTGGCAACTATGCCCACACATGGCTAACTTAGCAGTACTCTATGTCCCATATGCCATCTGTGTACCTCACACACATGAGGAGCAGGCATGACAGTGATGTCTGACACCAGCAAGGTGAATGTACTGTATCTGTGGCCTGATGTGGTTGTATGTGTATGTTGTGCAACACATGTATGTATTTGGATACTGTATAGGTGAATGCTTTCATGTCGTGACACACTCAAGATGTTCAAGACATGTTATGTGGTGGTTTCATGTTATGCCTACACAAGCTGTGCACAGGCCTGTATGATGTTTAGTGTTTCACATCTGCAATATCACCATTACACAAAGGCCATAGTTGTATTGTGTCGGGCCAATGTACAACAGGGTGTACACACATGTACATCACTTCTACTGTGTGTGTTACTTCATGTCTCTAGCCATCCTCCATGGCAATGTGTACACATGTTCTGTCCAATAGTTGTGATGGCCATCTTATTTCACATGTCAGTATTACCCCATATGACTTACACCCATAGATGCCATATGCTCCACTGAGGACAAGGTTATGCAGACAAAGGGTGGTATGTATGGGATGTGAGACGTGTTTTGCAGGATAGTTGAGCAGTGTTGCAGTCAGCCCACTACATGTCATGGACATGTCAGATAGCACATGACATTGTGTGACATTCATAGCAAGGGTATAATCCACAAGGGTGTATCCTGTGGGCCAGTCATACTCCAGCTCCAACACATTTAGAGTGTGTGTGCACATATGCTCTTTGTACAGTACTGTTCGTATTCCCAACATGTGTAATGCTGATATGTAGTACCTGTCCCTACAGTGGAACACACCTCCACCATTGTATTCATTGTTGTCCACACATCTGGCAATGACAGTTTGGAAGGTTTAGTGTATGTGTTTCATATAGTCTTCAATTGTTTCACATGGGTAAACACTGTGATGCATTGCAGGTCTAACCAGTGTCCATTAACAGGATCACCATACATTATGTGTACATGTGTTATGGCACACAGCATGCAATTAATATGTTCTGTGCATTATCAAGCCTGGTAAATAATAACAATCTCACCTGACACAGGCTGCTGTCACTGTAAAATGCCAGAGGTACCTAAACAGGAGTGTCACAGCAGTAAGATCATTATCCACACCTGTGTGATAGCTACAGGGTGCAATGTCCATGTTAGCACATAAGCCAGTACAATACACTATACTATGGAGTATGCACATCTGTGCATACATAGAGTAGCAGACTATAGTATGTGGCATGTGTGCATACATGCCTTGCATATGATGTTACATTACATATTGTACAGTAACACATGTGACCATGTGAAATATACTTGTGTTATATGTGCACTAGTGACTTAACAGGCAACTCCAGGTTCGGTGATTGAGAGACACCCACCTCCACAATACCAGCTACAGCTTGTGGATGGAGGTCTATAGGTTTCCCGAGGTTGGCCAGTAGCTCCTCAGTATGTGTGAGTGGGGGCTGGGTGAGTGACCCCCCACCTGTTGCACCTTGTTCCCTGGTGATTGCATTAGCATGCTGTTTCGCCCGTCTTATGAGGTCAATGCAGTGCTGGCGCACCTGCTGATAGATGTGATTGTGACCGCCAACATCATTTACCCTCCTGCAGAGTTCCTCCCACAGGGCATCCTACTGCTCTGCATCCTGTGGCACATGGCTGAAGAGTGTTTTGTGGTTGTCGAGGAGGTATGGGATGAGGACCTCATCCTCCAAGCAGCTGTATGCCGGCAGTCTGCTACATGGCATACCTGGAAGACATAATGATGGAGACAGGTCACAGTAACTCACAGAGAAGTACAGCAGTACAGCTGAACATACATGTGTATCACATTTATTAAGATTACAAATACGCCTTTGCAAATTTACATGACGCTAACACCACTGACATGTATAAGTCAAACACATTTGTCACTTACTGGTGATGTGATGTTATCACCATATATGCGTGTGTCATGTGATGACATTGCTCATAAATCATGTGAATGTTGTCTTGATGTGGGCATGTCTGTTTGCCTGTACTGGTGTCTTTACCTAGCAGCACATGCCTGGATGTGTTCACATTAATGCAATCAACCTTAATGCTGTGTATATGTCACATATATAGTCATACATAGCCATTAGGGACATGACCTGTGACCCTGCAGACTTGCAAGCATGTATGTGTTTTGCCATATACATCTACATGGCACTGTACAGCTGTGTAGCATCCTGCCATGTATTGCCTGTGTTGCACATGTATAACACATGGGACAATAGCTAGCCTGATGGTATTTTCAGGGTTGGATATCAACTATAGCATGTATGGTCATAGTGATCTAGTATGCTATATGCCCTGGGCCATTTATGAGCCTAGGCAGACAGGTTACCTAGCTGTAGGCAACAGACAGGTAGGTTTCAGTGGCCAGGTCAAGCAGTGCCACAGAACATATCCACAGGGTTACTGATATATTTGGTATGCAGTCATCACACCATGTGACAGAGAGGGGCGATGTCTAGTTTTGCCAGACAGGGATGCATAGTATGGCAAGAGTATGTTAAGCGTATGGGACAGAGATCTGTCAGGCATGTTGTGATCCTTGTACTAGAAAGGTGGATGTCCATGAAGTATGTATTTATTTGGGATCAGGATGTGTTAAGTGTAGTATGTCCAACACCTCTAGGTTGGACATGGCTTTATTCAGGGTAGGCTGCATGCTACATAGTGCAGCTAGGGATTGGGAAGGGCAGTGTAGGCCATCTACACATAGGCAATAACTGTTAAAGGAAATATGTGATCTATTATGGGTCACATCGGTGTTGAGTATGGATGAGCAATTATCTTTATATTCCTGGATGGCACCCTGTCATGATTAGGGGTGCCACATATGACTACCTGTCTGGTGTGGTGAAGTAACTATCAAATGAAAGGGTACTGTCCAGCTGCATCCCATACACACAGTTGCCATTATGTTGACCGCTGCCTAGGTGGTAGTTCATGGGTACAGGGTTTGTAACATAGGGGATGACAATGCAATACTTAGCTGTCAGATTGTGGCCATATGTCACACACCACATATCTGACACACTAAGGCCCTTCTGTAATGGTTAAGGTGTTTGCCTTACAAACACAAGGTACAGGGTTTGAGTCTCACAAGGGATAATTGGCTAGGCTTAAAATGACTCGCAAGGGCAGTTAGCCTAGTACTAATCTATGAACCTATCTATCTATGAACCTATGACTATTGCTCCTAGTTCATAGTCATAGTCATTTGCAAACATCAATAGGCTGATGCCTTCTGTGTTAGTCTGTGTGGTTTAGATAACAAAGAGGAGGAGTACCAGGAATGAATCCTGTATTACTGTGGCTGGCACTGGTTTGAGGTGCGTGTATGTCAGACACCTTCTGTAGTGTTGGTTCTGCCAGCAGTCCAATTGCCAATCACTCCTGTGACATAGGAATATACACCTAGTTTACTGAGTGTAGCTGGAACACAGTATGGGCGATGGTGTCCTATGACCTGGCAAGGTCATGCTATGCAGTGTAAATCAACCCTACTGTCATCTACATCTGTACCGAGTACATCAAATACATTGATCATGGTTCATGGCCTTACAGACCAGACTCAGCAGGGTAGTTGTGCACTATTTCCCATTATCAATGGTGTCTCTCCCTTTGTGGGGTGTGATAACTGTTGCTGTGCACCATTCAGTGTGTACACAGACCGACATGGAGCTATGATTGAACATGATGTGTATGTGGATAGCTGAATTTTCTTACATTTGTGTAGGATACACCCTGGGATGTTGACAGGTCCCATGAAAGCTGTATGTATGGCTTTAGAGAGTGCAGCATGTACCTGCATAGTCGTTATTACAGGGGCCCTGTAGTGTACATGGATATATTACTAAGTGTACCTATTGGGGGGGGGAGTGGGTTTAGGTTCTCCAAGACCCTATCTGGATGAACTGGTGCTATTTCTGTAGGTGCAGTACTTCCCATGCCATAGTGCTGTGCAGCACGGCAGGTCTTGTCGTTGCCATTACAATTATGACACAGCTATAGAATGCTCTGTGCTTGGCCTCATAATATGTGGCTGATTAGTTTCACATTAGCTTTGTGTGGTTTTATATGGTGTATCTGCATCTTACTGAGGCTGACCAGGGATAACCTACACTCATGTGTGTTCACTCTTGCAACAGTTACTACCTTCTGTGATACAGTTTAAAGCATGGTACCACCAGTTTGCCTTCTTGTTTGTGCACATATGTGATTGTTTAAAGTTCATTTGTGTAGGATTCAGCATTTGCACATGCATTGTCCATCTGCATGGGTGTCATGACAGTCACCAATCTGCTCTTAGGAAACACAACATTGGCATTGGAGACTAACTATGTGTAGCATACTGTTAGCCCTGTTTGTGTGACTACTGTGATCCAGGTCAGTGGGGTCAATGCAATCCAACATGCATTGAGCACAGGTGTTGGTACATGATGAGTCTTCCCAGTTCATAATGGAATAGTTGAGAGTAGCCATTATTATGGTTCTGTCTCAGACCTAATCTTCCCCATTACAGCATATTATGACAGTTGGAAAATCCGTGGCCTGGTGGGTGATCTGTCTCAAGGTGCAATTTGAATTTCACTTTGGAAGACAAAAGTAGTTGCTAAGCATAATGCATCTGAAGTTATGCAAGTGCAGCTAGCGTGGGGGTGTACTGGTGGGTGATCCGTCGCAAGGTGCTATTTGAAATCCACTTTGGCACAAAGGTAGTTGCTCAGCATAATGCATCTGAAGTTATGCAAGTGCAATTAACATGAGGGTGTACATTTCCTTCAGGAATATGGACACACCTGTGGCCCATGTGTTCCAATAATGGATAATGGCCAAGAGGTGAGGTATGTGTTATAACATGGTCATGCAGGTGTACTCTCCAGAGCATTGAAACATGTCTCAGCCACTGCACAGATATGTTCTCCATGTTAGGGATTGACATATGTGTGTCCGTATAGTGTTTCTGACATGTATCATTGTGTAGCGAGACCCGCAGTTTATTGCTTGGCTGTTCCTGTAACAGCAGTGGACCTTCACTTGAACTGTGCATGATGAAGGCACTATAGGGGAAGCATGAGCCCTAGGCAGTATCCGGATTCCCAGGGGTGAGAGGTGCAGGCCCTGTCTGGCAAAGCATCATGGTCTGTCAACCACGTTATCCCAGACAGACAGATACTGGATACCCTTTGACTTGTACCACTACACTAGACAATTGTGGAATACAATCCTTTTGTCCCGGTACTGCAGTATCATTCTGGCCAATGGCAGAATGCTACCCAGGCCTTGGGACATACCTGCATGGGCAAGAAGACCTGACAGTTCCTACATGTGTTTCCATGCAGTCCAGGCTACTGCATCACAGGTCCTGCACAACAACATGGAATATGCCAGAGCCATGTGTATAGTTCAAAAGGTGGTCTGAGTGTATGGGTATGTGGCTAATCATGGCAGACAGGCAGCTGACAGTAGGTATGCCCTCGTATAGGTTGGTGTGTAACATAGTGCTAGAGTTTGCATTCACAAATGAGTACTGTTGGGCATGTTTCCAGTCACATGTTATGAAGTGTGGCACAATTATGCAAACTATGTCATATAGTTTGTGTATTTCGGTGTCTGTCTCTTCCTGCTTGGGGGGTCACTTGTTTGGCCAGATATTTAGAAGCGTCTGTGAATGTGTATGATTTCTGGTAGTGTGTGTGGGTGTCCTTTCTGTGTTCTGGTAAGGGTATGTGTTGACGAGCTGCATGTGTTAACCTACACCTCATAACTGTCCAGTCCAGTCATGGCTGTAGACTGGGCTGCCTTCCAGCTTAACCCTGTAGCTGCATCCCAAACAATGTGTGGGGTGTGGTGTTAGGTGGGTTTGGCAGTGTACATGGCATAGAGATTACATTCCCCCAGGATGGCCACATACACAAAGCTGACATTAGTAAACACCAGTAACTGACTAGTGGATATGCCTGTATGAGCATGCAGTACTACAAGTACCAAGTACTGTGTTTAGTTTATGTATTGCCTATGAAGATGATTTAGACAGTGATGCTCACATGTAAATATCTGTGTTATGGAAGTGACAACACTGGCTATTACAGAAACATTGTAGCTACCTTTAGCAGCAATCCTCCTCTGAGGAGCACATCACATCCTGTTAGTTGATTACAGATGATGCAAGTGTCTACAGGTCTGTTTCCTTCTCTAGGTATATACTCCCATATCCACCAGGACCATGAGTTCTGTTGGGCACAGACACCCATTCTCCAAACAGAGTCATGCATCAATAGACTCTGATGCCACTATCAACATGATCAGGATATAATCAGATAGTGTGAGCCATCACCTATGAAGCAGCTATTACACATGGGCAGCTGTCTCCTACATCTTACACTCCTACTGCAGATGTTACACTGGAGTTAAAGATGATATGCAACCTGTTTCATTACCAGTGCTGTGCACTACCTTACATACAGTATGTGCAAGCAGCTGTTAGGTTGGCAATGAGAGGTTAGGCTACACAAACCTGGTAGTTCAACCAGTGTGTCTCTACTCTCAATATCCACTCTATGTAGGTGTGCACATAGCCATTTGGCCACAAGGGTCACTACACATTTGCATAATATGTACACATGCACAGCTGTTATTGCTTGCAAACGATACTAGAGAGGTCCAGCCCTGTAACAAGGGTCACTACACATTTGCATAACATGTACACATGCACAGCCGTTATTGCTTGCAAACGATACTAGAGAGGTCCAGCCCTGTAACAAGGGTCACTACACATTTGCATAACATGTACACATGCACAGCTGTTATTGGTTGCAAACGATACTAGAGAGGTCCAGCCCTGTAACAAGGGTCACTACACATATGCATAACATGTACACATGCACAGCTGTTATTGCTTGCAAATGATACTAGAGAGGACCAGCCCTGTAACAAGGGTCACTACACATTTGCATAACATGTACACATGCACAGCTGTTATTGCTTGCAAACAATACTAGAGAGTTGGAAATTACATGTTATGTGCATGGATAGTTACCTGGCTCTTCCAATTATCTTTGCTATCATGCTGCTAAACTGTCACATGAATACAAATTATATGGTATCCTGTTATTGAGTATTGTAATTGCCAATAGACATAACTACTGTTTGCATAACATAACAGAACTGCTATGTAGAATAGAATACAGATATGCCTAAAATACTGTACATTACATAGTTATTGGCACAATATCCCACAATGCACACCATATTTGCACGATAAGACCACCTTTAACATGTTCATCTTACTTATATACCCATACATATGTCGACTGTTCCAATATATACTATCCCGTTATAGCATGTACTTGGACCAATCCTGACACTGACAGTGGCTGGAAGTGAATTGGTAGGTTCCAAGCCCATATCATCCCTTGTGGTGTATGCGGAGTTTGACGTGTGACCTACAGCAGTACACACATACAATACTACAAGCATTACTACTGCTCAACAATACATCGCTACAAGATAGCTATTTCCACTATATCCATGGATTACACTGTAATTCTTACAGTACAGGTATTACATACACAGACATACAACATGTTACACATACCTTCTTAGTAATCAGAGGTGTTATTGACTAGTATAATACTCATTTTCAGTTCATCTTTCAGTGTTTTGTACTGTCCTACAGGTAGATACAGATGGCTTGAATGTGTGACAAGGCAAACTTTTATAGCTACAGATCAGTAACATGTACTATCCCGATAACCAATTGGTGTTCCTAAGTAGCTAATTACATGCACATCAGCTGCCCTGCTACTGCCTTAGCCAATGCCATGGCTACAGTGGAGTATAATTGAGTACTCCACTTGGGCGTTGTCCCTTTGCCTTACTTGTGAGGAAGACAGCGTAGAAGTGTTGTTTGGAATCTATTGCAACAGCTGTATGGAGACGAACTGTAATATATTGTGTGTAATGCCTAGAGGATTTGGTCTAAATGTGAATACTGCTATATTTCTGAACATTGCTACTTGTGCAGGGTTTGTCTGTACCTAATACTTCTGCATATTTTTCAGTCTGGCCAGGTTGTTTGACCAGCTCAAGGCTGCAAAGCTATGCATATAATGTTAGGGGGTTTACAGTGTGCTTACCAGACATATTTAGTTTGGTGTTACTGTGTATCATACTGTGCTGATAATCAGTACTCGGTAACACCTCCTGGTGTACAAACCTTTCAACCCTCTGAAACAGGATTAGTTCATACAAACCCTGTTGCATCAGCAGCTGTTCAATTGTAACGGCAACTATTTCACATAGGGCCATGTTAGTGTGTCTGTGTCCAGGTATTTTAAGGTTTCAGCAGATTTTGTACAGTAGTTGAATAATTGGTTATGGTATGACAGTATGTATTGATGTAATTATTTTGGTTGAGGGGTACATGTTGGTGGATGTACATAGCACATGCAGGTATGTAGAAACCCCTTTTATACAACATCTATATGTGTGTGGGTGTTCTTTCCCTATGTGAACACCTATCCCTTAGTGGACTAATACTATGGTAATTGCAGGCTGATTCATTAAGGCACTATTAAATGCTTCCTGTATAGCATGTAGGTACTGTTAGTCCTTGAATCCTTTTGGCAATACATCAGAATGTTATAAAGTTTTGCAAAATAAAAGCTGTCTGTGTATTTCTGTAATGGATATTTGCAGTCATTGCAGTTGTGTTGGTGACTGTGTCCATAGAACATATTTGTAATAGTGTATTGACATATACTCTTCATATGTTATGTTCATATTGTTGGGGGGGGCGGAATGTGTGATTGCTATGGGCCATGTTATACTCAGATATGAACACTTTGGATGCTGTCTACAGACATGTATGTATGTGTGTGTGTGTGTGTGTATATATATATATATATATATATATATATATATATATATATATATATATATATATATATATGTGTGTGTATATGTATATAGATACATACATATATATATATATATATATATATATATATATATATATATATATATATATATATATATATATATATATATATATATATATATATATATGTAATTGCATATGTTTATCCGTACCTCCATAGATGTGTAGATGTTTTTAATCTATCTATATATCTACATATATATGTAGACCTGTATATATTGACATGTCTCTATGTATCTCTTTTGCTCTGTGTGTGTGTGTGTATATATCTATATATATATATATATATATATATATATATATATATATATATATACATATCTATAAGTGTACACCTTTAATTGGGTACATGGCGGGTTGTCCTATTTTTAACTCCTCCACTATAATCTGCTGGTCACAGATTGACTCTGGGACCTCTTCCTTCACTTGCTCTGTAATTGATATATTTGCTTTCCCCTTTAACCCTTACTTCCTTTCCTTTCTCTCTTGAGAAGACTCCTGCTCTTTCCTTCCCCCCTTCCTGCTCTGTCTACTGTTGTCACTCTAACTCTAATCTGTTCCCCTCCCACTTACCACAGCCACTCTTGCTACTCCTATGGACATCCTCTCTTATTAGTACATCTGCTTGGGTTTTTGTCCTGCCTTAGCCTCCCAGGACCTTTTCTGCCCTATCCCCTCCCACTTTACCTCATATCCTTCGCAAAATGCTTAAAGGTGGGCAATCCTGCGTGGCGCCATCTTTATTATCCTAACCTTTCTCCTGGCTGCTGTGTATCCCTGACCCTAGCAGGTCTGCTTCTTTTTAATGTAATTTTTTTTTTCCTGAAGGTGTTAAGATTTGTTTATCTGTATACATTAACTGGTGTAGTGCTCATTATTAGTGTTCTTCTGAGGGTTCTCTGATTGCTTATCTGTTTATTATTGGCTACAATGCTAGGTTAATGGATGTTGAAAGTGTACTTTTCTGTTAGAGAACCTATACACATCTTAATGATAACTCTAGCGCTAGCTATAGTACTGCGTTGGCTGAGCCCCCACCAGTCGCTTCTGATATTTTTGTGATTAAATTAGCCACATCATAACTACTCGCATTTGAGTACGGAAGCGCTACTATTATATGGCTAAAGTCGTATATTGCAATTATTTGTGCTCCTTTAGTTAGGTAAGCGCATCTCATCAAAAAACTAGTCGGAGCTTCCTGTAATTTCCAGCTCCCTTTTAATTGTGATGGAAATTGAGATTGTTCAACGTGACCAATTTTACCATTATGGTAGGACTTCAATCAGCAGCAGGTCTACAGGACTACGCTCACTGTTTTTGAATTCATCTGCCTGCATCTTTTCTGTACCTTTTAACTACAATAGTAGTTCATAGGTTCATAGGTTCATAGGTTCATACTAGGCTATCTGCCCTAGGGCATTTATAAGCCTAGCCCAGAGTTTTTGTGGCTCATGCCACCCCTTTCTATTGAAGGATATTATGCCCATTATTTTGCTGTGCCTCTGTCAAGCAGTGACACTGATGTAATCCCTGGGGTATACCTGCGATCTCCCATCCATTGGTCAAGATTTCTCTTGAACAAAGCCAGCAAGGTGCTCTGCCTCACATGTACTGGGATTTTGTTCCACAGCATAGGGAGTCTCTGGGTGATGAATCTGTCCCTCCAGCACGTCCTATTTATGACCATGTCAAGGTTTAAGTCTCGTGCACTTGTGGATCTGATGGATTTAGATTTTTTGAGGTGAAGCATGTTCATTAATTCCGGGTTGGACATGGGCTTGTATGTCAGGCACAGGTCACCTCTGAGCAGGTGCGACTGAGTAGAGCTGGAGCTCCTTCAGTCGGGCAGCATAGGACATATTTTTGAGACCCTTTATCCTTTTGGTGAGGAACTTTTGGGGCCTTTCCAATTGCTGTAGGTGTCGGGTCAGATACATTCCAAATGGGGCGTTGTACTCAATCATCGGTCTGATGAGTGATGAGTACAGTGGAATGATGACCTCCCTTGACCTAGATGTGAAACCCTTCATGATCAGGTGGGCAATGTAGAAGGTATTCCTAACAACTTTGGCAACGTGGGTGTCAAATGAGAGGTTGCTATCAACCTGGGTTCCCAGATCCCTGATAACCTCTTCTGTGCTTAGTGGATTGCCACCTATACGGTAGCTAGGGGTAACCTTGTTTTTCCCAAAGGGTATGACTATGCATTTTTTAGCGTTTAACTTTAGGCCATGGCTTTGGCACCAGTTATCCGTTTCTATGAGACCCTTCTGAAGGATATCTGTGTCTGATGTGTTTTCAACTATGGCGCCCAGTTTGCAGTCATCTGCAAACTTTGTCAGCCATAATTCTCCTGTGCTTGCCTGTACTTCCGAAAAGTAGATGCCGAACAAGAGTGGACCCAGGACCGAGCCCTGTGGGACACCGTTTGTGACAGGCTTGGAATCTGACATGGCGCCAGCAACTCTAACCCTGTGGGTTCTGTCACTTAGCCAGTTTGCAACCCATCTTGTGACGTATGGGTTCACATTTAAACTGGTGAGTTTTTCTATGATGCCTGAGTGGGGTATCATGTCGAAGGCCTTTGCCAGGTCAAGGTAGGCTGTGTGGACTGCCTTGCCCTCATCAATGGCCTTGGTGACTGTTTTGAAAAAGTCAACCAAGTTTAAAAGGCACGATCTGCCCTTGACAAAGCCAAATTGGGTTTGATCCAATGTCTGCAGGTCCCCTATGTCTTTATTTATGAGTTCCATAATGATCCTCTCCATAGCTTTGCAGACCAGGCTTGTCAAGCTGATGGGACGGTAGTTTCCAGGGTCGGTGGAGGCACCGTCTTTGTGTAATGGGACCACAGTAGCCGTATGCCATTCCTTGGGTACGTATCCTGAGGTGAGGCTAAGATTAAACAGCTGCCCTAACTGCGGGTTTAATTCCTCAATGAGCTCGTGGAGCACACAACCGGGACACCATCTGGTCCCATGGATGCTGTGTTTTTCGCCTTGGAGAGAGCTGTTCTTACTTGAGCATTTGAGATGTTTGGGAGGATACAATCCTCTGGTATAGATATTTCTCCTTTTGGGAGGGAGGGGGGGGAGAAATTTGCACTGAACCTGTCAGCCAGTATGTTGGCAATGTCTGTAGGTTCAGTGAATTTTACATCATTTTGAACCAGTTCTGAACATATCTGGGAGTTTCCTCCCAGGTTTCTAACATAGCTAAAAAAGGCCTTGTGGTTGCCTTTTGAGTCCGTGGCAATTTTCCTTTCAAAATTTGCTTTGGAGGATTTTATGAGAGATCTTAGTTTTTTACTTACGATGATCAAGGGTGTCTTCCCTTTTGAGGATTTTGCTCTATCTTGTAGTAGCTTTCTCCTTTTCTTGTAGAGCTTGTTTATGGCTGGGGTCCACCAGACTGGACGCCTGCCTTTGGTACAAAGAGTCTTTGTTTTGTTTGGGATTGCCTGATCCATGCAGTCCTGGAGGTGCTGGTAGAAGGCATTTGTAAGTGATTCAGCGGCTTTAGTGATGGTTTCCGCTGGCTCAGGGGTCTTGAAAGAGACCACACCAGTCCTTAGAAGTGTGAAGTCGGCTTTAGAGAAGTTCTTCACTGTGGTCTTTTTTATCTGGGGTGGGGGTGGGATGTGGACTTCCAGTGAGATTAGTTTATGATCTGATCTCACCAATGAAGGGTATACCTCCGGTGTTGAACATTGTGACCCCATGTTTGTGATGATGAGATCCAGTATGTTTTCACCTCTTGTGGGCATGGTGACTAGTTGTTCCATGGCATTAGAGTTTATGAACTCTAGGAACCTTTGGGCTAGAGTTTTGGGGCTTGAGTAGTGATCCCAGTCTATGTTTGGATAGTTGAAATCACCTAGTATGATGGTGTTTGGGGTTACATTTATCCCCTCCAGAGTTTTCAGGAATGCTGTGTGAGGATCCTGAGTTTGAGAGGGTGGCCTGTAACATGCTACAAATTGTAGAGCAGTCTTGCCTATGGTTAATTGCACCTGGATGGTCTCCGATGCATCGTGCGTTGCCACCAACCTGGAGGTGAGGGTATCTTTGATGAATATGGACACCCCTCCTCCTTTCTTGGTGTTGTCTGGATTTTGTGGCCGGAATGCATGATATGAGGTAAAACCTGATAGTGCCGGGGTGCTCTCAGGAGCCTTGAACCAGGTTTCAGTCACAGCACAGACATCGATGTTCTCCATACTGAGAAGGGCTTCGAGTGCGTGCATCTTGAGGTTGAGACTTCTGGCATTGAGCAGCATTTCCCTTAGTTTTTTTCCTTTGTTTTGTTCTAGGGTGGTAGGTTTAGAATTTGAGCCTGGCCTAAAAAAGGCACTATGGGGGTGGCAAGAGCCTTTGCCAATATCCGGAAGCCCAGGGTGACAGGTGCAAGCCGTCCCTTAAGCAAACAGCGTGGCTTGTCCAGCATGTCATCCCAGGCAGACAGACATTTGATCCCCTTTGAATGACACCAGTGATTAAGCCAATTATTAAAGCTGATCATCTTTTCTCTGTACTGTGGCATCATTCTTGGTGAAGGTAGGATACTGCTCAAGGTCAGGGTCATACCTGCCTGGGCTACATAATCAGAGAGCTCCTCTATGTCCCTTTTCATGTAGTCCAGGGAGGTGCATCTCAGGTCGTTCACACCAGCATGGACAATGACTGAGTCATACTTGTACTTGCTGTCGAGTGACCTGAGTGCTTGCGTTATGTGGCGGATTCTAGCACCCGACAGGCAGCTTACTGTGACCTTCTCCTTGCTCAATCTGGTGAGTGGGACGTCAGTGTGTCTGACTATGGAGTCACCTATGACAAGAGTATCTGGCATTGTGTTTGGCCTTAAGGGCTGTGACTGTTTGGCACACTGACTTTGTGGTCTATGTGTTGCATGTGTCTTGGTCTGTGGTGGTAGTTGTTTGGGTGTCTGCTTTGGTGGCCTCTGCTGTTTTGGTAGATTTTTGGTCAGAGCCTCCAGTATGTTTTATGTGTTTGTGTGTGTGATATGAGGTTGTGCTAGTGCTATGTGAGACTGGGTTTGTGGTGTGTGTGGTTACCTTCTCCTCCTGTCTGGTCTTGCCAGTCCTATGATGAGAGAGCTCAGCCTCCAGTTTGGCTATATATTTGCATCTCTCGCATGTGTTTGTGTTTTGTGGGAGAAGGAGAGGGTTGTCTGTGTACATGAGGCAATTGTAACATTGCCTTAATATTCCCAGATTCATCAGCTGAGCAGGAGATGACACTAGCAACTGACCCCGCGACATGCTAGAAGGAAAAGTTAAGAACTTTGTGTAGATGGGTTTGAGAAGAGTTCAAGGGGTGTGGATGATCGAAAAGGGGTATTAGGCTGGTAGGGTGCTATGTATAATAAAAAGCGCTGTATCAGAGTAAAGAGTACTTTGGGTGCAAGTGCTAGGCTATCCGGATAGAGAATAGTCACTTATGAATCAAGTAGCTCAAGACTTTATAGGTATAGGATAGGGTAGTTAGATTATCAGTACAGCTTAGGAAGAGATGTTCTAAGGGAAAATTTGAAGAGTGGACTTTAGGTAGCCCGAATAGTTTAACCTTGATTAACCGCCGCTGCTCTTGTGTGCTCTTGTGACAACTCCGCGCTAAAGCATGCTTTACAGCAGGGGGCTGGAAAAGACAGGAAATGACCCAAAATGGCCAATAAACTACAAGTTACTGCCTTAAACCACTCCTCTGAGGACAAACAGGCAGCTCAGTACTCCCACTCTCACTGGTGAGTAAAGAAACTTCCCCCTGACCAAACAAGGAAAATGGAGAAACACAGGAACCAAGACAAAGCCCAGGGATCAGCAAAATCTGGTCTCTGGAACACTAGCTAGGAAAGTATGGAAAACAAGGATATTTTTTTTGTTTTTTTTTCAAGTTTTTTTTACAGAAAGGCAGAAAACACAATAAATGCTATACTTTTCGACTAATTGCTATCAAAAGCTAGTACACTTGAGTGTATTAGCCTGTAGTTTAACTTTTAGGCAAAACTTAAACTAGCAAGTGCAGTAAACAGTTTGAGCTTATAAAAACAGTAAAAACAGTTCAAACTTCGATAAAATAAGCAAAAACAGTGGTCGAAAGTCGAAAAAGGTCGAAAAAGCCAAGAAAAATACTTAAAATCTGGAAAGGTAGTCTTTTCTGGTCTCTGCTGCTACAGGAACCCTGCTGGACACCAGGAGGAGCTGTGCTGAGTTCTCAATAGCTGGAAAAGCCCGCCAAAGCGTGCTTTATAGCAGGGGGCTGGAAAAGACAGGAAATGACCCAAAATGGCCAATAAACTACAAGTTACTGCCTTAAACCACTCCTCTGAGGACAAACAGGCAGCTCAGTACTCCCTACTCTCACTGGTGAGTAAAGAAACTTCCCCATGACCAAACAAGTAAAATGGAGAAACACAGGAACCAAGACAAAGCCCAGGGATCAGCAAAATCTGGTCTCTGGAACACTAGCTAGGAAAGTATGGAAAACAAGGATTTTTTTTGTTTTTTTCAAGTATTTTTTTACAGAAAGGCAGAAAACACAATAAATGCTATACTTTTCGACTAATTGCTATCAAAAGCTAGTACACTTGAGTGTATTAGCCTGTAGTTTAACTTTTAGGCAAAACTTAAACTAGCAAGTGCAGTAAACAGTTTGAGCTTATAAAAACAGTAAAAACAGTTCAAACTTCGATAAAATAAGCAAAAACAGTGGTCAAAAGTCGAAAAAGGTCGAAAAAGCCAAGAAAAATACTTAAAATCTGGAAAGGTAGTCTTTTCTGGTCTCTGCTGCTACAGGAACCCTGCTGGACACCACGAGGAGCTGTGCTGAGTTCTCAATAGCTGGAAAAGCCCGCCAAAGCGTGCTTTATAGCAGGGGGCTGGAAAAGACAGGAAATGACCCAAAATGGCCAATAAACTACAAGTTACTGCCTTAAACCACTCCTCTGAGGATAAACAGGCAGCTCAGTACTCCCCACTCTCACTGGTGAGTAAAGAAACTTCCCCCTGACCGAACAAGGAAAATGGAGAAACACAGGAACCAAGACAAAGCCCAGGGATCAGCAAAATCTGGTCTCTGGAACACTAGCTAGGAAAGTATGGAAAACAATGATATTTTTTGTTTTTAAGTTTTTACAGAAAGGCAGAAAACACAATAAATGCTATACTTTTCGACTAATTGCTATCAAAAGCTAGTACACTTGAGTGTATTAGCCTGTAGTTTAACTTTTAGGCAAAACTTAAACTAGCAAGTGCAGTAAACAGTTTGAGCTTATAAAAACAGTAAAAACAGTTCAAACTTCGATAAAATAAGCAAAAACAGTGGTCGAAAGTCGAAAAAGTTCGAAAAAGCCAAGAAAAATACTTAAAATCTGGAAAGGTAGTCTTTTCTGGTCTCTGCTGCTACAGGAACCCTGCTGGACACCACGAGGAGCTGTGCTGAGTTCTCAATAGCTGGAAAAGCCCGCCAAAGCGTGCTTTATAGCAGGGGGCTGGAAAAGACAGGAAATGACCCAAAATGGCCAATAAACTACAAGTTACTGCCTTAAACCACTCCTCTGAGGACAAACAGGCAGCTCAGTACTCCCCACTCTCTCTGGTGAGTAAAGAAACTTCCCCCTGACCGAACAAGGAAAATGGAGAAACACAGGAACCAAGACAAAGCCCAGGGATCAGCAAAATCTGGTCTCTGGAACACTAGCTAGGAAAGTATGGAAAACAATGATATTTTTTTTGTTTTTTTCAAGTTTTTTTTACAGAAAGGCAGAAAACACAATAAATGCTATACTTTTCGACTAATTGCTATCAAAAGCTAGTACACTTGAGTGTATTAGCCTGTAGTTTAACTTTTAGGCAAAACTTAAACTAGCAAGTGCAGTAAACAGTTTGAGCTTATAAAAACAGTAAAAACAGTTCAAACTTCGATAAAATAAGCAAAAACAATAGTCGAAAGTCGAAAAAGTTCGAAAAAGCCAAGAAAAATACTTAAAATCTGGAAAGGTAGTCTTTTCTGGTCTCTGCTGCTACAGGAACCCTGCTGGACACCACGAGGAGCTGTGCTGAGTTCTCAATAGCTGGAAAAGCCCGCCAAAGCGTGCTTTATAGCAGGGGGCTAGAAAAGACAGGAAATGACCCAAAATGGCCAATAAACTACAAGTTACTGCCTTAAACCACTCCTCTGAGGACAAACAGGCAGCTCAGTACTCCCCACTCTCACTGGTGAGTAAAGAAACTTCCCCCTGACCAAACAAGGAAAATGGAGAAACACATGAACCAAGACAAAGCCCAGGGATCAGCAAAATCTGGTCTCTGGAACACTAGCTAGGAAAGTATGGAAAACAAGGATATTTTTTTTGTTTTTTTTTACAGAAAGGCAGAAAACACAATAAATGCTATACTTTTCGACTAATTGCTATCAAAAGCTAGTACACTTGAGTGTATTAGCCTGTAGTTTAACTTTTAGGCAAAACTTAAACTAGCAAGTGCAGTAAACAGTTTGAGCTTATAAAAACAGTAAAAACAGTTCAAACATTGATAAAATAAGCAAAAACAGTGGTCAAAAGTTGAAAAAGGTCGAAAAAGCCAAGAAAAATACTTAAAATCTGGAAAGGTAGTCTTTTCTGGTCTCTGCTGCTACAGGAACCCTGCTGGACACCAGGAGGAGCTGTGCTGAGTTCTCAATAGCTGGAAAAGCCCGCCAAAGCGTGCTTTATAGCAGGGGGCTGGAAAAGACAGGAAATGACCCAAAATGGCCAATAAACTACAAGTTACTGCCTTAAACCACTCCTCTGAGGACAAACAGGCAGCTCAGTACTCCCTACTCTCACTGGTGAGTAAAGAAACTTCCCATGACCAAACAAGGAAAATGGAGAAACACAGGAACCAAGACAAAGCCCAGGGATCAGCAAAATCTGGTCTCTGGAACACTAGCTAGGAAAGTATGGAAAACAAGGATATTTTTTTTGGGTTTTTTTCAAGTTTTTTTACAGAAAGGCAGAAAACACAATAAATGCTATACTTTTCGACTAATTGCTATCAAAAGCTAGTACACTTGAGTGTATTAGCCTGTAGTTTAACTTTTAGGCAAAACTTAAACTAGCAAGTGCAGTAAACAGTTTGAGCTTATAAAAACAGTAAAAACAGTTCAAACTTCGATAAAATAAGCAAAAACAGTGGTCAAAAGTCGAAAAAGGTCGAAAAAGCCAAGAAAAATACTTAAAATCTGGAAAGGTAGTCTTTTCTGGTCTCTGCTGCTACATGAACCCTGCTGGACACCACGAGGAGCTGTGCTGAGTTCTCAATAGCTGGAAAAGCCCGCCAAAGCGTGCTTTATAGCAGGGGGCTGGAAAAGACAGGAAATGACCCAAAATGGCCAATAAACTACAAGTTACTGCCTTAAACCACTCCTCTGAGGATAAACAGGCAGCTCAGTACTCCCCACTCTCACTGGTGAGTAAAGAAACTTCCCCCTGACCGAACAAGGAAAATGGAGAAACACAGGAACCAAGACAAAGCCCAGGGATCAGCAAAATCTGGTCTCTGGAACACTAGCTAGGAAAGTATGGAAAACAATGATATTTTTTTTGTTTTTTTAAGTTTTTTTACAGAAAGGCAGAAAACACAATAAATGCTATACTTTTCGACTAATTGCTATCAAAAGCTAGTACACTTGAGTGTATTAGCCTGTAGTTTAACTTTTAGGCAAAACTTAAACTAGCAAGTGCAGTAAACAGTTTGAGCTTATAGAAACAGTAAATACAGGTCAAACTTCGATAAAATAAGCAAAAACAGTGGTCAAAAGTCGAAAAAGTTCGAAAAAGCAAAGAAAAATACTTAAAATCTGGAAAGGTAGTCTTTTCTGGTCTCTGCTGCTACAGGAACCCTGCTGGCCACCACGAGGAGCTGTGCTGAGTTCTCAATAGCTGGAAAAGCCCGCCAAAGCGTGCTTTATAGCAGGGGGCTGGAAAAGACAGGAAATGACCCAAAATGGCCAATAAACTACAAGTTACTGCCTTAAACCACTCCTCTGAGGATAAACAGGCAGCTCAGTACTCTTCACTCTCACTGGTGAGTAAAGAAACTTCCCCCTGACCAAACAAGGAAAATGGAGAAACACAGGAACCAAGACAAAGCCCAGGGATCAGCAAAATCTGGTCTCTGGAACACTAGCTAGGAAAGTATGGAAAACAAGGATATTTTTTTTGTTTTTTTAAGTTTTTTTACAGAAAGGCAGAAAACACAATAAATGCTATACTTTTCGACTAATTGCTATCAAAAGCTAGTACACTTGAGTGTATTAGCCTGTAGTTTAACTTTTAGGCAAAACTTAAACTAGCAAGTGCAGTAAACAGTTTGAGCTTATAAAAACAGTAAAAACAGTTCAAACTTCGATAAAATAAGCAAAAACAGTGGTCAAAAGTCGAAAAAGGTCGAAAAAGCCAAGAAAAATACTTAAAATCTGGAAAGGTAATCTTTTCTGGTCTCTGCTGCTACAGGAACCCTGCTGGACACCAGGAGGAGCTGTGCTGAGTTCTCAATAGCTGGAAAAGCCCGCCAAAGCGTGCTTTATAGCAGGGGGCTGGAAAAGACAGGAAATGACCCAAAATGGCCAATAAACTACAAGTTACTGCCTTAAACCACTCCTCTGAGGATAAACAGGGAGCTCAGTACTCCCTACTCTCACTGGTGAGTAAAGAAACTTCCCCCTGACCAAACAAGGAAAATGGAGAAACACAGGAACCAAGACAAAGCCCAGGGATCAGCAAAATCTGGTCTCTGGAACACTAGCTAGGAAAGTATGGAAAACAAGGATATTTTTTTTTTGTTTTTTTTTTTCAAGTTTTTTTACAGAAAGGCAGAAAACACAATAAATGCTATACTTTTTGACTAATTGCTCTCTAAAAAATACTAGTGGGTCCAGCTGCATATTGGCGTTCCCCACATGGTGTTAAAGTAAGCCACTCACCTAGCCTCAACAGCGTGGAGTTTCCAGGAGCGATATCCAGCTGATTTTTAACTCCGTACTTGCTGCGGTGTATGGATTTACCTAGCCATATGCCATTTTGTACTCCATTTCATGATTTATTAGCACCTTTTTACTAGAATTGCAGCGTTGCTAACTTGCTGTGCCCCTCTACTTGAACCTTGCTCTATCTGTGCATCTCCACTTGTAGCGATGACTATTATAGCTGTATAACGCTGGCATACTGCTGGTATTCTTTACTGTTTATACCTCCTGTATTCCTATCCACTCGTAGTAGAGGCTACATTTGTTGCTTAACCCTGGCTAACTATGAGTGCGTTTTTAACTGGCTGCAGTCTCGCTCGCTGAGACCATTGCAGCATATGTAGCGATAGCCTCTCTCCAGATTTCCCCTCTATTTTGGACAAACACCCTCTTTACTTTATGTTCATCACATATATTAATGCAATGATTTTTGCTACCTGACATTACCTGATATACAATATTATGTTGTTTACAATATTTAATCTTGTATTGTGTGTACTGCCTGTTTATTGCTTAATATTTAATCAGACTAATTTCCTTAGCGGAAATAATTGTAATTTTGATTTGCTGTGCTGCTCTATTCTTTAGAAACTGTATTTATCTGATTGGCTTTCTGGATACTGAATTTTGTGTACCTGCTTGTTCACTACTAGGTCCCTGAGTCTATTAATTTTTGTTCTGAGATGACCTAGTCATATAGTGCTGCTTTATGATGTTACTCACTGCATTTTACTATTACAATATTAGTGATTAATACTGTGTCTTGTTACTCACTGTTTTCAGCTATTACAACAATAATAAGTGTTTAATAATGGGTCTTGTTTATCACCTACACATGCTTAGATATGACTAGACATTATTATGAGCCTGTTGGCATCTAGACTTAGAGTAGTATTCTTAAGCTTTGTGTTGCTTTGCTTAGTAAGATTTAATGTGTAAATGATTTTTATTAATATATTTGTCTAACCTCCAAAACTATCTTTGTCTAATTGCTGCATGCATAGCTGCCTTGTTTACTTAATTTACTCTTTTCTCCTCTCTAAACCTACCCAGCTTTCAACCTCTAAACCTGCTGTTGACTGGTGAATCTACCTACCTGCCCTATAAGGACCCCTCTCAAAACAAAAGAAAGCCATCTCATCTACAAGGAAGTTACAGTCCTACATTCAAAACACTTCCATCTATAGAAATAGTGAAAGTATGTGTCTCCTCTCATACAGGCTCTGAAGCTGAATTGTATATTTTTAAAATAATACAGAGAAGTATTTGTAGTCCAGTTTGCTGTGTGAAACCTTCCTCCTGAGCCAGTTACCCAGCAGCCATATTCCCCTTCTACCCCATAATAAGCTTCTATGCTTTAACATTGTTTACTCCAGCTGAGTCCTACTTCTTCTTTTCCTCTATTTTAGTGCTGCCTGTAGTTTTAACCTTTGACCACTAGGTGGCTCTCTACACTAGGCTCTGTAATTTCTCCTAACTCCCACCTCACTTGTATTTCTTATAGTCCACCCTGCACCTTCTTCAGTGTATCTGACTCTACTCTATCTTGTCCCTCTTCTTCCTTCTGTAGTATTTAGCCCAGCCCTATATACCTTGCCACTGTTTATCTTAAACTTGTGTTACCTCTTACCTGGAACTTCTAACTGCTCCACTATAGTCTGCTGGTCACAGATTGACTCTGGGACCTCTTCCTTCACTTGCTCTAACCAGCTCCGTTCGCCCTGCGGGCTCACTCCGTTCCCCTACCCTACCCCCAAATGCCACCCACTCCACTACATCTCAACTTATACCTCCTTGGCCACATCCCCACTCTGTGTCAACCTATATACTACCCCATCTTGTTACATACTTAACACTTAACTCCTAATTACTTAGTACCTCCCTCTATCTAACCTTCTCTATACACCCTCACCTATTACATTTCCTTGCTACTCAATTTTTCATCCCACTGCCTTAGCTTTCATTTCACCTTAACATGCCTATCACTGCCATACCTAGACCCTTTTACTTGTTCTTCTTTCTTATAATTCTTCCCTCTCTACTTATATCACATATCCTCACCAGTTATGAATACCTAAACCATACTAGTTTTCAACATCCCTTAAAACAAACAACTCCTCTCTCCCTTTCATCTCCACCAATTAATTGTAACACAACATTTTCATCATCCTACCTTCTACCTCATTTTCATAGATTAACCCACATTAGGTACCTCCAACTGAGAAAACCTAACTGTAATTTTTCCAAACTATTAAAACACTCTTATAAACCACAGCAACACCTACTTCTACATGGGGACATTCATACTAATCCAGGCCCAGAAAACACCATCACTAATTCCCAATCATTCCATACCACCTATGAAACCCCAATTAGTGGCCCCAACTCTCTTCTCATAGCTCACCTCAACATACATAGTTTAAACAATAAAATTACACATTTACATGCACTATTAGGTTTATATTCTTTTGACATCCTATGTCTAACAGAGACTTGGCTCAAGCCAGTAACTAGCAACGATGATATAATACCACCTGGATATAATATCCTGAGGCGAGATCGTCTAAACAAAAAAGGTGGTGGGGTAGCAATATTGTATAAATCTGAATTACAAATTATTATAGTGGATACTCAACCTCCCACTCCTAACAATGCTGAAATCTTAATCACTAAGCTTCAGATTAATACAAATAAATCATTATACATTATCTGTGCCTATATCCCTCCAGGTAATAACATTAATACTCTTGAAAATTCACTTAGCTGGTTTTCCACATCCTTCCTACAAGAAACAATACTCCTTGGAGATTTTAATATTGATTGGTATTGCTGTACTTCAGCCAAACCTACTACTCACATAAACTTTTATGGCTTCTATCAAACCATCACCTCTACTACCAGAACCCACAAAACTAGCAATAAAAAGAGTAACTTAGACTGGATATTAGTTAATAGTAATCCTCTCCTATATAAAACAGGTACATTGCCTGATGATATTAGTGACCACTCTCTTACCTTTATAACTAGACAAAAGACCACTATACCCAACCAAACTACCTTTAGGACTACCCGGAACAAAAAAAAATCTAAACCCAGACAGCTACCTAGCTGAGCTCAAAACTTGCAACTGGTCACCCCTAAAATACCTACCTCTTAATGAAGAGGTGTCATACTTTAATTCCAAATTCCTGCTAATTCTTGACTGCCATACCCCCTCTCGTACAGTGAGGACCAGGAACAAACCTGCTCCTTGGCTCTCCAAAGAGACCAGGCACAAAATGCTACAGAGAAATAAGATGTGATCCAAATGGAGATATACAAAAGACCCTATAGACCATCAAAACTTTAGACAGCTTAGCAACACTACTAAAAAACTAACTATTCTTGACAAAACAAACTATTACCATAAACTCCAACAAACCCAACCACATAATCCACAAAAATTCTGATCAGGCATCAACAGGCTACTTTATCCAGGTCACTTCAAAACTCCTACCCCATCTAACTTGACTCAAAACACCCCCATCCAAATTGCAGACACATTTAACAGATTTTTCTCGGAATCAGTTAAATCACTAGCAAATACCTTATCCCCAGCTAGCACCACTAGACTACCCTCAATAGCTCATAGGTTTATAGGTAGATACTAGCCCAGCCAAAAAGGTACCCTGGCTTTTGCCACCCAAGAAAATTATTTTCCTGTGCCACTGTTGAGCAGAGGTGATCCCTGGAGTGAATTTCCTATTTCCCATCCAATCAAGATTTTTCTTGAAGAGTGCTAATGAGGAGCTTTGTTTGTTATAGATAGGTAGTTTATTCCAGAGTATGGGAAGTCTCTGGGACAGGAATCTATCTCTCCGGCATGTTCTGTTTATTGTGGTGACAAGGTTTAGGTCCCTAGAGCATGTAGCCCAAAGGGAATGGGATTTCTTTAAGTGGAGCATGTCCAACAGCTCTGGTTTTGACATAGCTTTGTATGTTAGACAGAGATCACCTCTGAGTAGGCGATATGTGACAGAGTAAAGCTGGAGTTTTTTTGAGACGGTCTGCGTAGGGCATCTGTTTGAGGCTGGTAATCCTCTTTGTGAGGTATTTCTGGGGCCTTTCCAGTTTTTGTAGATGTCTTGTGAGGTACATACCAAAAGGGGTATTGTACTCTATAATGGGTCTAATGAGTGATGAGTAGAGGGGAACAATTACCTCTTTTTTTCTGGATGCGAAACCTTTTGTAATGAGGTGTGCCACTTAGAAGGATTTCCTGACTACTGTGGCAATGTGATTATCAAAGGAGAGACTACTGTCCACCTGTGTCCCAAGGTCTCATCACACTTTCAGTGTTAAGTATACTACTGCCTATGTTGTAGTTCATGGGTACAGAGTTTTTACCAAAGCTAATAATCCTCCTGCATTTACTCTACAACCAGTGCCAACATCACTCATCCATACGCTTTTCCAAAAACTTAAACCTTGTACTCCATCAGCTGACCTACTCCCAGCTGAATATCTGCAAATGGCAGCTGGTGCACTAGCCTACCCTATTTCCATCTTAATAAACAGAACTATTACAGAATGTACCATCCCTTCTTTTTGGAAAGTGTCACATATAATTCCATTGCATAAGGGTGGTAAATCAACTGAACTCACTAACTTCCGACCCATTGCATACTCTCTGATTTAGCAAAAATCATGGAGAAATGTATCCACCAGCAGCTACTCAAGCATCTCCTACAAAACAAGCTACTGGCTGACTGCCGGCATGGCTTTAGACCATTCCACAGCACTACAACTGCTCTTTTATCCTTCTCTGACTGTATTAATAGAAATTGAAATAACAACCTGCTTTCCTCTGCTCTCTTTATAGACCTCTCTAAAGCCTTTGACATGGTTAATCATCAATTAATGTTAGATACACTACAATCACTTTCCTTAGATACTCAGACAGTCAAATGGTTTAAGTCTTATCTAGGTAACAGACAACAGGCAGTCCTCTGGGGCAATAAACTATCTACTCAGCTCCCACTCACTCTGGGTGTCCCACAAGGCTCCATTCTGGGACCTCTCCTCTTTTCTAGTTTCATTAATGATCTGAAAACTACCCTCTCCCAAACCACCTGCATACAATATGCTGACGACTCGACATTAATCTGTGCCCCAGCCTCTTCAGCTGAACTCCAGTCCAGTACCCAAAGAGTACTTACCTTCATTGAAAACTGGTTCCATCAATGCTGTCTCCTCCTTAACCCAAAAAAAAAAAAAACTAAACTATTACTGTTCACTCCCACACAGAAGTCTACCCATATTAATTTCACAATTACATCAAATAATAGCACTGTAATAGCACCCGACACAACCACCAAACTCTTAGGTGTAACAATTGATCATAATCTTAACTATGACAATCACATAAGCTTAACTATCAAAGCAGATAATAGAAAACTTGGTTTCTTTTACAGGCTTAAAGCCTTTCTTACACCCTCTGCCAGGACTACTATTGCTCAAACCCATTTAATCTCCACCCTACTCTATGCCTCCCCCATATATATCAACCTATCTAAAACTAATCTAAACAAACTGGCAATCTCCTATAACAACATCGCCAGATTTGCCACTGGCTCCCCTTTTAGAACCCACCACTGCCAAAATCTGAAACAGCTAGGATGGCTGGAATTTCAAAACCAGGTTCTTCTTCAGCAACTTACTATCACTCACAAGGTCCTGTACCATCCCACTAATACTCCTGTACTCTGTAATCTTATTAGTCCTTATATACATCTCAAAACTCTACGCCCAGCAAATAAGTTACTAGTTGCCACCCTTAAATCCAATAACAAATCTGGTGACTGCCTGTTTACCAACTTTGTTGGAAACACTTGGAACAGACTCCCAAATGATCTAACTTCCCTTATATCTACTCCACTGTTTAAGAACCATCTAAGAGTCTTTCTTAAATCCCAATAGTTATGTACATGTTCTAAACCAGACTGAGACCCTCTCCCCTTGCTAAAATACCTCGAAATTTCCTCAACACTGATATCCATTTCTTATTTCCCTCACTATTTGTTTACGCTCCTCTACAATTTTTTTTCTTAACTCAGTATTTTCTGTACCCTGTCAAACTACTACATCATTAAAACTAGCCTTTTCAGAGATGTGTAATATGCCATGCCCTGTGAGCATCTATGTATATAAAATGATAGATACCAGCTATACATTTCCGTTTGCTTTCTATGTCTAACCCACTACTCTAAATCTGCTATACCTCTTCTTCTATAGTTACATCTAATGCTCTTGATCTCTTTACACCAACTCTAACATTATTATTTTTTTCTTTTTTCTCACTTTTTTATATTGTTATTTCTTTTTCTCTTTCCTTTTTTCCTCCTCTCACCTACTAACTTAAATTAAATCTATAGCAAAGTGTTTTTCTTTTACGTTATTCAGTGTTATAATGTTTTCTTAAAGTAGATGCTTTGTATCTTTATTCAATTAAATTAATACTGTTTTGGAGCTTTTCTCCCTGGGCCTCTACTGAAAATGGACATATATCCAGCTAGACTAGCCCGGTCAACAAATGTAAAATAAAATAAATAAATAAAATAAAATAAACACATTCCTCCCTTTTGTGTTTTAACCTGTCTGCATACACAACTGGGATAGGTACATCCCAGGTAGCTTAGTGTTAGGTTACTCTGAGGATGGAGTACATGGTTGCGGGTTCTACTCCTTTAAGGTGTTATTATTTTACCTCTCAGAGTAGGCACTAGTAGGGAAAGTGTGAATAATGCACATTTACGCGGTTGTAAGCAGGTTTTCCCATGGTCTGCGCGACATTAAGCAAAGGTTAAACCTGTGAAGTGCTTCTCCATTTATCGTGTTTCAGTGCCACATACCGTCGCGCAAACCCATGAAAACCTGCTTACAACTGCTTGAGTGCTTTAATCCACCTGCATCCAACAGCCCTTGTTCTGGCCCTCAAAATAACCTAACAGCCCTTGCAGGTCTTGAACCAGGGACCATGAACACCACAGTCACTGACTTTACCTGTAAGGCATTTGAGATATGTACAAATGTTATGGTGTGTAAAATATACATTGTACTACAGACATTCCTCACTACTGAAAACAAATGTGACAGTCAGTTGGTATACATATGTCTGATACATGTTAATGTTCATATGTTTGTGAAATTAGGTGTTGCAATGTGACATGACAGGGAGTATTATGAATGAGAAAGGTTCTTGCTTTGTGTCCTTTTTATATTGTCCTCATACACCATGTATACCCCTCCAGTTCACGTATTGGACATCCAACCCAGGCCCTCTTGATGCATGATTGCATTACCCATCATTCCTCCCCCACCCCAATCTTCACAAACACAACAATCACCATTTCTATGGTGAATTAGGTTAATATTAATTGTTATAATACCAGAGCTGCATGTGGTTTGTGTACACTCCAATTCCTTTGGAGTGCTTCTGTGTCACGAAGTGTGTTCATAGATGTTTATATATATATATGGCTATTGATGTAACTGTATAATATATATATATATATATATATATATATATATATATGTGTGTGCAGACATCACTGACATATACATATATATATATATATGGGTTCATATGAATCCATCGACAGTTCAAAACATCGGCAGTGAAACAGCAACAGCGAAAACACCGACAGTTCAAAAGCACGACACCGCATACACTCCACACCAGTACAACAACAATTAACAAACAAAACAAATCCCCACTCCAAAACCCACACACACCACACTAGCAAACCAAAATACTAACAAACCAACACTAAACCTTACATACACAACTATCGACAACCCTAACCCAAACCCTAACCCTAAGGTCCATCACTATCGCACACTCACCTAACCTGCACCCTAACCCTAACTCACTTAACCCACCCCAACCCAAAAACTATCACTACTACACACGTACCTAACCCGAGCCCTAACCCTAACTCACTTAACCCACCCCTATCCCCACAGACCGACAACATCGCACACTTACCTTACTCGCACCCTAACGTCCGTTACTACCGCATAAATACACATCCTTTCCCCATTTCGATGTTCTCAGCGTCGGTGTTTTCCTCCATCGGTCTTCTCGCTGTCGATCTTTTGCTGTCGATGTTTTGAACTATCGATGGATTCATATGAACCCATATATATATATATAAATATATATATATATATATATATATATATATATATATATATATATATATATATATTATATATATATTTCGTATTAATTTGTAACAGTAATACATATGTAATCTGGAATGTGTTGTTTCACGAACTACAGTACATTACAATGTACTGTACATATGTACACAAAGTGACTGTCCCATTTGTGATCATTACAGTGAAATGCATATGGTATAAGGTGTAGTCTCAGGACCATGCAACATGTATACATCTCGGATGGCTTAGTAGTAAGCCCCATGACTATAGTGTGTATGGTTCAGGGTTCAACACCTGCAATGCTTTACAAATGTTTTTTACTCCAGAATAAGGCTCATTTAAGCAGTTGTAAGCATGTTTAAAAGTGTTTGTGTGACATTATAGCAGCGGTTAAACACAGTTAAACAAACTTTGTAACGTATAACCTGTGCACGCAAACACGGCCACATCCGTTAACTACTCAGGATATATACATGTCAGTGAAGTAACATCTCACTATGTTCTGACATAACATTACATTCTCTGTTGACTGTACTCTCCTGCATACATGGGTTTATATGGGTGTTTCGAATGTTTATTATACAGACGATTACTACCTATATATATGCAAGCTGTGGTTAAGGTATACTTTTGAACATGATAAACATCCCTGCCTTTATCGGGATTGGAACCTCGAATGCACCAGATACTACGCAGATGCTGTAACCATTACACTGTTGACATTAACGTTGCTTCCGCCTGTTTAGATAATTTCTATGTGTAAGCTAGGCTAAGCAAAGGGCAGAGGCCCCCAAATTCACTGAGCTTTACATACATTTGAAATAACAACATATAACAAATGTACTGTGAGACAATACATTTCATTCCTAACTACATTAGGCATAGCCCCTCACTGACACACTTCAAGGGAAAACTTGTTGTGTGAATGGGTAACAGAATATACACCCCTGGGATCATGTGTCCCAGAACCATACAGCCAGGGGGTGGGGGAGCCTGTTCAGTTTGATAGCTGAGGGACCTGTTGGGGGAAGTGAATGGTGTTAAATTGTCACATTAACATGCCCTCTTTAGAACACTAAGTGCCTCTATCACCCTGCACAACCCCAGTCTTCAACAGCTTCCAGCAACTCTGCCTGGAATTGCTTCATTGGCTATGCTTGACAGAGGCTCAGTTACTTCATCAATGGTGCGGGGAAAGCCAACACACTGTAGCTATACTTCTAATTGCCTTTGGGCAGATAGGTAGTAGGCTGTTTGTGAACCTCTAACGCAGGGGTGTCCAACCTTTTCAGTTGCAAGGGCTGCATTGAGTCAACAGAAATGGTCTGGGGGCAAACGGCAAGTGAGGACCAAAAAAAAAAAAAAGGTCTCTCACATAAACTGAAGAGCAAAAAAAAACCAAAAAAAAACCAAAAAAACAATGTATCACATAAACTCGGACTAATACAAAGTCGTCCCACTGCCTGTATTGTAGTGAATTTGAACAATAAATAAATTAATAAATGCATAATAAATGCATAATATTTGCCCTAAAATTCAATATTTTATTAAAAAAAACAGTTAAATCTAACATCTTAGTTTATTTGTAAAAAAAATTAACAGGTACAAACCTTTCAATTTGTATGAGATTATACCTGTGATTTTGCTGGCGGATTTACAATAATAATACTAAGACACTCTTAAAATTAAAACAACCACTGTTATGTGTTTGCCTGCAACAGTGCAAAGCACAGCTTAACGCATCCACGCACCTAGAAGATTAAGTGAATTTATTTATTTATGTTACTGGTACACACAGCCACTGTTCCTCTGTGGTGCAGAGTGACGCCATGGGTTATCTATTAATTTCTTTCCACCTGAGTATTCTGCCTTCTTAAAGGAAATATGATTTCCGTGCTGCTGCTACTATCTGGAGGAAAGAAAAGTGGAACTTAACCATTCCAAGTTCCTTTGATATCCCAAATATATTCAGCCTATTAAAGGGGCATTGCTCTTGTCTTATGATGCCTTTAGCGAGGCCCAGGGCATATTGCAGTATAAATTCTCTTGCTCCCAGGCTCTGAATATGTGTGTCGATTTTTAAATGGTGAAGCACAAAACTAGAATAGCCAGAACATGAGGACAACTTATGCATGGGAACCATCCCTTCATCTGCATGACAACAAAGGAGGTGAAAGAAAAGATAGTCAAATAAATTATTCTTATCGGTAGTTGCAGATGCTAGTAGCTGAAAAACGATTGTGTTATTTTCTGATAACATCCTGTCAGCAGACCCTCTGGGACACATGCAGCTAGTATGACTCCATACTATTCATGTAACATTTTCTACAAAGTGTACGAAGATATTTTGTCTCATTCAACAGGAGACCGCATTAGACCTCTACGAGAGTAAATATGTCCCAGCATGTTTTCAGTGTCACTCAGTCTAACTTATTTTTTTGTCTTTGTCGTGATGCTCTTGGCTTAATATGGCTTGGTTGGTTCCATCTCAGTGTATACCTTAATTAATTTACAACCACACAACAATGGATATTCACTGTATAAATAAAGCTTTATATACATTAATGAGATCACCTCAAAATACTTCTATAACTTAATGACACGTTTTCAAGTATTTCAAAAATTAGACTGTCATCAACAAACATATGCAACCATTACATCCGTAAAATCCTACTTTTATACTGTGATCAAAGATCAGAACCAAATTTTACAATGGATCTACAGATACCTTTAAAATTATTAAACAACTGCAACATTTAAGATGGCTTTAAATTAAAACTTCAAGCTCTTTTATTTTACTTTCTTGTTTCTGTTTATACTACATAGTAATATGCCAATACTCAAACTTAGTCTTGTTTACATTAATGTCTAAATTACCATTTGCTCATTTAGTAACTTTTAAAATTACTGTAAACTGACTCGCTTCTTTCCTAGGATGCACTTGCCCAAATTGATATCAACACAGATGGCATGAAAATGAAATTATTCATCTGAATGTACAGAATACACAACCAGAACAAGTCTGACCATAAACGAACTGTGAGATATGACATGAGTAACAGGAAACCAATCAACTGATAAGCATGTTGTTTGTTTCAGCCTAAATGCCATTTTGTGATATTTAATTTTAGCTTCTCATCACTTCACCCAATCAGAAAACCCAACATCTGTATTTTGCACACAAGTTTTCACTGTCAATAGAAACAAATGGTCTGAAAAACAAAATAAACTACATCCAGTTCCACTCCAGCTTTCCATAACTACAATAAAACAGCTGATAGTATGCAACTATTGGCTGACTGACTGCAAAAGTAAAGTAAAAAATGACCATCGACTACACGGGGTTTGACATCAACTGCTTCAGTAAAATGTCACTTCCCCGTCAAAAGAAAATGTACTATATACTATAGCTTAGCTTACCTTTTACTGCTGTAAAATAGATGTTGAATGTAGTCAGTGTGTAAATAAATCCAACTTCTTCGCCGCGATCTCACTCCTTCCTTCACCGCAAATGAAAAAAAACGACGGTGTTTTACAAGATGCGCATACCAGCTGAAAGACGCTGGCAAGAAAAAAAACGTGAAAAAAGTAATTTTGCGCATGTGCAGAATAGCTGAAGGACGCGGATGTGAAAACACACGGAAAAAAAAGTTAAATTTCAATTTAAGGGTCGCGGGCCACATGGAAGAGCTCTGGGGGCCGCATGCGGCCCGCGGGCCGCGGGTTGGACACTCCTACTCTAATGTGCAGGCCATCACAGCCATAATATGTGAATAAACAGACCTTCAGATCACAATATACAGTGAGAAATCACCATGTAGTCAGGAAACAGTTAAGTACAGCAAGAACATACAAAACACTGATACTTAGTCACTCCAAAAGCCTTTCTTGGAAGCTAGAAGACTTGTATAAGTTTAAGGCTTTCTATTGCTTACCAGTAGGTTACCTACAGGAGAGATGAAAAACAAGCACAGATGGGGAATAGAGAGCTTTGTATGTCTGACACGACTTAGCAATGGATCTTGTAACAAATAAATGAAATTAATGTGTGAAACAATAAAGGACATGTGAGGGTAATGTGTACAATATGATTTTGTCAGAATGATGAGAAGACGGTAACTATGTTCATGTTCACACAGCTGTGAGTACTACAATATCAAATGTTTCTTGGATAAGGAAGCTGTTCCTATTGTTTGGTCCAGTGATTTGAAACACTGAATGCTTGTGAAACAGGAGCCATCTCATCATGACATATTCAGAACAACTGTTCACTGGCAAGATACTACAGAATGACTTGATATATTTTCTTTAAAGTAAAAATTGAGAAAAATAACTTCATGCAGTTTTGTTTGTATAATGTCAGTACATTCACAGAATGTCACACCTGGCTGCAAATAAACAGAAAGCTATGTAAATCCACTGACTACAAAGCTTTTCTGAGCATACCCACACAAAGTATTCTAACCAAAACCTACCTTATGCCCTCCCTATTTTATGGTGTCCCATTTCTAACCAGTTTATTATCATCCATATGAAAACAAACTTGAAAGCTGTTACAGCAAAATTGCTAAGTTTCCTACTAATTCATCCTCCTTTACCCGTCACTGTAAAGTTCTGCATACTCTTATCTGGCTGCAGCTCCCCATCCACCTCCCCTACATTCAACTTATAACATTACATAAAATCATACACAAACCATTAGCCTGCCCGGGTCTATATTTGATCTTCTTTCATCAACGGCTTATTCATTGCCCTGAATCCATCGAAACTAACTTTAGCGAACATCTACATTTTTTACAGGGTTAGTAACCAATTGGCTAGCACCCCAACTTTGCTCTTTTCCCCACCATAGTGCGATCTCAGAGTTGGTATATATAGTTGATGGGTGAGGGGTGCAGCCCCCTACATTGGGGGGCAAAGCCTCCAACCTGTGTGGATTTGATTTATTTCTGTGTGTTTCAGTGAGGTAGATTTCCCACAGTGAGAAATAAACCTCCTACATATCTAGTTACACAATTTAGAGAGCATAATATTAGTCAGAAGTGCCACAAGAGAAGTCTGAATTTAACAATGTGAAAAAGCACATTTGTAATTAGTAAAAATTCACTGTTTAAAACAGCTGGTACTGTGTATCCCAGGTATTGGGACAAATGCATGTGTGTAGACAGGCCATCATAATAGCACTGTCCTTGTCCCATGTAATGGCATACTTTTCTGTGCTAAGATTTATATACTGTCATTCATGTACATTGTGTCACTGTGAGGGACATGTCCCTGTTTCACAGTATGGGATGCCAATGACAATCACAGCTGTAAACCAGTGAATTATCAAGCAAGCATTCCTGCCACTTCATTTCAGGATGATTGCATGGAAATAAACATTTATAGTATCACTGTCACTTGTCTTGTCTCATGATTGCACAATGTACATTGACAGTACAAACAGACACTTCCTAAATGTGACAGTGCACTTAGGTTCATAGGTTCATAGGTTCATAGGTTCATACTAGGCTATCTGCCCAAGGGCATTTATAAGCCTAGCCCATAGTTATGTGGCTTTCACCACCCCTTTAGTTTGAATAAAAACTATGCCTATCATTTTTCTGTGCCTCTATCAAGCAGTGACACTGAAGTAATCCCTGGGGTATATCTGCGATCTCCCATCCATTGGTCAAGATTCCTCTTGAACAAGGCCAGCGAGGTGCTCTGCCTCACATGTACCGGGATTTTGTTCCACAGCATAGGGAGTCTCTGGGTGATGAATCTGTCCCTCCAGCACGTTCTATTTATAACCGTGTCAAGGTTTAAGTCTCCGGTCCTTGTGGTTCTGAGGGATCTAGATTTTTGAGGTGAAGCATATTCATCAAATCTGGGTTTGACATGGCCTTATATGTCAGGCACAGGTCACCTCTGAGCAAGCGGTATGAGACTGAATAGAGCTGGAGTTCTTTCAGTCGGGCAGCATAAGACATATTTTTGAGACCCTTTATCCTTTTGGTGAGGAACTTTGGGGCCTTTCAAGCTGCATCAGGTGTCTGGTCAGATACATTCGAACAGGGCATTGTACTCAATCATAGGTCTAATGAGTGATGAGTACAGGGGGACGATGACCTCCCTTGATCTAGATGTGAATCCCTTCATGATCAGGTGGGCGATATAGAAGGTTTTCCTAACTACTTTAGCAACATGAGTGTCAAACGAAGGCTACTGTCAACTTGGGTCCCCAGATCCCTGATGACTTTTTCTGTGCTCAGTGGATTGCCATCTATATGGTAGCTAGGGGTAACCTTGTTTTTCCCGAAGGGTATGACTATGCATTTTTTGGCGTTAACTTCAGGCCATGGCTCTGGCACCAGTTATCCGCTTCTGTGAGGCCCTTCTGGAGGATATCTGTGTCAGATGTGTTTTCGACTATGGCGCCCAGTTTGCAGTCATCTGCAAACTTTGTCAGCCATAACCCTCCTGTGTTTGCTTGTACTTCAGAAAAGTAGATGCCGAACAAGAGTGGACCCAGGACTGAGCCCTGTGGGACACCACTTGTGACAGGCTTTGAGTCTGACATGGCTCCAGCAACTCTGACCCTGTGGGTTCTGTCGCTTAGCCAGTTTGCAACCCATCTTGTGATGTATGGGTTTACATTCAAGCTGATGAGTTTTTCGATGATACCTGAGTGGGGTATTGTGTCAAGGCCTTTGCCAGGTCGAGGTAGGCTGTATGGACTGCCTTTCCCTCATCAATGGCCTTGGTGACTGTCTTGAAAAAGTCAACCAAGTTTAAGAGGCAGGATCTGCCTTTGACAAAGCCAAACTGGGTTGGATCCAAAGTCTGCAAGTTCCTATGTCTTTATTTATGAGTTCCATTATGATCCTCTCCATGGCTTTGCAGATAAGGCTTGTCAAGCTAATGGGGCGGTAATTTCCAGGGTCTGTGGAGGCACCGCCTTATGAAGTGGGACCACAGTCGCCAGGCGCCACTCCTTGGGTACGTATCCTGAGGTGAGGCTAAGATTAAACAGCTGTCCTAACTGTGGGTTTAATTCCTCATTGAGTTCATGAAGCACACAGCCGGGGACACCATCCGGTCCCATGGATGCTGTGTTTTTTGCCTTAGTGAGGGCAGTTCTCACCTGGGCGTTGGAGATGTTTGGGGGGCTACAATCCTCTGGAATAGATATCTCTCCTTTGGGGGAGGGGGAGTTTGCACTGAACCTGTCAGCCAGTATGTTAGCAATGTGTGTAGGTTCAGTAATTTTCACATCATTTTGAACTAATTCTGAGCATATCTGGGAGTTTCAATAGCAGTGATGGTTTATGTGTGAATAGGTTATCCAACATTGTAACTCAGTTGCAAGAGTAACCATTGGAGTGCAGACATACACTAACAGACTGACTTAATTGAGTCAACATCAGTCTGATATCCAGATAACTGGTTTTGAAAATTCAGTAGAGGCATATAGACATTGTGCAACCTAAACAAATAATTATTTGTTGTAAATTTCTTTTTTACTCTCTGCCTGAAGCATGGCACAGCACTGGCAATCTCAGCTGCACTGCTGATGCAAAGTATTTGTGCATTTCTAATTATATCTTGAGGTGTTGAACTTAGAATGGGAACTAGTAGTAGTATATGGTGCTCTGTGCCAACTTTTGTGCAAATAAGCATTATACACATACAACCATGTCTGAATCTGATGGAATACAGAACAGACATGTTATGGGCATGTTTTAGGTGTCATGGTTTACACATTTGTCATGATAGCTGAAGTTCATCAAGTCTTATATGTGCGGTACAGGTGTATTATGACACACATGAGTGACCAAGCATGGTATTGCTGGTGGAAATATGGCTTATGGAAACATTTTGGAATTAACGAGGTTTATTTGATGGCACAGAAGCAGTGAGAAGAGGTGGATCACTGGTGACAGGATTACACATACAGGCATAATAAGCGATTATTGTATGGTTCATTTCTGCACATATTTGTGTTGTGTTACTGTTGGCTTTATCAAACTAATTATTCATGCAAGGTCTGTATAAGATAGGCTTCACAATAGGGAGCAGCACATTAATAGAGAACCAGGATAACGGTGTCTTACAAAAAGGTATAACCCACGGTTGCACACACAGGAGCATACCATACATTCAAAAGCACTTTGGGAAACATTTGAATTTAAACCTTGACAGTATTCCAAGAAAAAATCTACATTCCTGAGTATTATCTAATCTCACCACGTAGGAAATACTACAATGTTTAAATAATTTAACAGACTGCAGAACAGCAGAATGTATGTATTCCTGCTCATTACCCTCATAATAACTGTATGCTGTACATTCACTATTTAGTTTGTTCAGCTGAAGATTAGACATCTAGCTTCAGTTGTAGTTGGTGTTCAGTGCCAGACATCCTGCAAATGCAGAGGAGAAATACTGATGATACAGAAGGGAGATGATACATAGACAGGGGGAGAGGGAGGCCGGGCCCATAGACAGGGAGAGGGAGGTAGGGACCATAGATGGGGGGGAGATAGGACCATAGACAGGGGGAGAGGAGGCAGGGGTCATAGACAGGGGAAGGGAAGCAGGGACCATAGACAGGGGAGGGAGGTATAGGCCATAGACAGGGGGAGGGAGGCAAGGACCATAGACAGGGAGAGGGAGGCAGGGGCCATAGACAGGGGGAGGGAGGTATGGGACATAGACATGGGGAGAGAGGCAGGGTCCATAGATAGGGGGAGGGAGGTATGGGCCATAGACAGGGGAGGGAGGTAGGGGCCATAGACAGGAGGTTGGGAGGCAGGGACCAGAGGCAGGGGAGGGAGGCAGAGATCATAGACAGGGAGAGGGAGGTATGGGCCATAGACAGGGGGAGGGAGACAGAGGTCATAGACAGGGGGTTGGGAGGCAGAGACCATAGACAGGAAGTGGGAGGCAGGGACCATGGACAGGGAGAAGGAGGTATAGGCCATAGACAGGGGGAAGGCAGGGGCCATAGACAGGGGGAGGGCAGTATGGGCCATAGACAGGGGGAGGAAGGCAGGGACCATACATAGGGAGAGGGAGGCAGGGGCCATATACAGGGGGAGGGAGGTATAGGGCATAGGCAGGGGGAGAGAGGCAGGGTCCATAGATAGGGGGAGGGAGGTATGGGCCATAGACAGGGGGAGGGAGGCAGAGGCCATAGATAGGGGGTTAGGAGGCAGGGCCGTAGACAGGGAGAGGGAGGCAGGGACTATAGACAGGGAGAGGGAGGCAGGGGCCATATACAGGGGGAAGGAGGTATTGGCCATAGACAGGTGGAGGGAGGCAAGACCCATAGACAGGAGGAGGGAGGTATGGGCCATAGACAGGTGGAGGGAGGCAGGAGCCATAGACAGGGGGTTGGGAGGCAGGGACCAGAGGCAGGGGAGGAAGGCAGAGACCATAGACAGGAAGAGGGAGGTAAGGGAGGTATGGGCCGTAGACAGGGGGAGGGAAGCAGGGACCATAAACAGGGGGTTGGGAGACAGGGATCACAGACAGGGAGAGGGAGGCAGAGACCTTGAGATGGGGAGGGAGGCAGGGACCATAGATAGGGGGAAGGAGGCAGGGGGCCATAGACAGGGGAGGGAGGTATGGGGCATATACAGGGGGAGGGAGGCAGGGACCAGAGATAGGGGAGGGAGGCAGGGACCATAGACATGGAGAGGGAGGGAGGCAGGTAGGTTTGGGCCATACACAGGGGCCATAGACAGGGGGAGGGAGGTATGGGGAATAGACAGGGGGGGGCAGGGGCCAGAGGTAGGGGAGGGAGGCAGGGACCATAGACATGGAGAGGGAGGGAGGTAGGTTTGGACCATACACAGAGGCCATAGACAGGGGGAGGGAGGTATGGGGAATAGACAGGGAGAGGGAGGCAGGGGCCATATACAGGGGGAGAGAGGTATTGGCTGTAGACAGGAGGAGGGAGACAGGACCCATAGACAGTGAGAGGGAGGTATGGGCCATAGACAGGTGGAGGGAGGCAGGGGCCATAGACAGAGGGTTGAGAGGCAGGGACCATAGACAGGGAGGCAGGGACCATAGACAGGGAGAGGGAGGTATGGGCCATAGACAGAGGGAGGGAGGTGTGGGCCATAAACAGGGGGAGGGAAGCAGGGACCATAGACAGGGGGTTGGGAGTCAGGGATCACAGACAGGGAGAAGGAGGCAGGGACCCTTGAAATGGGGAGGGAGGCAGGGACCATAGACATGGGAAGGAAGGCAGGGGCCATAGACAGGAGGGAGGTATGGGCCATAGACAGGGGGAGAGAGGCAGGCGGTTGGGAGGCAGGGACCAGAGGCAAGGGAGGGAGGCAGGGACCATATACAGGGAGAGGGAGGTATGGGCAACAGACAGACGGAGGGAGTCAGGGACCATAGACAGTGGGAGGGAGGCAGGGACCATAGACGGGGGGGAGGGGAGGCAGGGTCCATAGATGGGGGGTTGGGAGGCAGGGACCAGAAGCAGGAGAGGGAGGCAGGGGCCATAGACAGGGAGAGGGAGGTATGGGCCATAGACAGGGGGGAGGCAGGGCCATAGACAGGGGGTTGATAGGCAGGGACCAGAGGCATGGAGGGAGGCAGGGGCCATATACAGGGAGAGAGAGGCAGGGCCATAGACAGGGCGAGGGAGGGAGGCAGGGACCATAGACAGGAGGAGGGATGCAGAGGCCATAGACAGGGGGAGGGGAGGCAGGGACCAATTCATTTTAACAGAAGCAGGATAACGGTGACTTATAACAATATGTGAGCAACAGCTACACATAAAACTGTGTACCAAAACCAGTCAGTAACATTTAGCTAATGCCTGGGTTAGAACCCTTAAAATAATGCAAAATATCAGTCTACAGATCTGAGCATTATCACATCAAGCCACGAAGGAACTCCTGCTTCACCAACTTATATCACACAGTGACAACTTACTGAAGCAGAAGAGGTGATCAGGGAGACAGAGAGAGAGAGAGACAGATGGAGAGAGAAATAGCAACAGTATTTTTCTAGGAGTTAGGACCATCTGCTTGGTGTGTTACTCTTACTTATTACCTCATTATTTTTCTGTCATGCTCTGTACAATAAAGTGCTTGTTATAGGGAGCAAGAAGGGGGTAGCAGAGTGTGACCAACATGAAGACATAAGTAGGATAAGGGGGGTTTACTAAGGCTCCGTCCTGGGGATGAAATGTTTTGACGAATGCTTTCTTGCTGCACTATTCAAATGGTATGTTACTGAAATGTTGGAAAGGGCGATAAATATCAACGTTTGCAGTTAATCATATGATAGGAATATAAAATGTCATGAAATAAGAACCTGACCTACAATTGTAATTGAACCCATGACACTATGGAAAAACATCAGTCTATAAACAGAGGAATTATCTCAATATACCACATACGGACTTTTATTTTGTTACATCTAGCACCCTAGAACTGTTGAAGTAACTGTCTCACAGTAGTGCCTTTACTCTGTATTCCCATAGAGCAGTGCATTTAAGACCATGTGCATGAAAGCAGCCAGACTAACAGCTGAAATCAAAATCTTCATTTTTTTCCGTAGGAAGTTAAATGGCATTCACCATGCCAACATCTGTGGAAATGCTGAGGTCAAACACTGAAGGCTCTTTGATGGGCCATATGTGTTGTCAGTGATTTTATTTTTTGACCAGATTAAACATGTGAAAAAGGGGATGATACAACAGTGGTGAAAATGGGGCTGGCAAGCAGAGGGCAGAGGGGAAAGAATACAAAAATGTTCAAGAGGGTGTGGAAAAGCACCATAGCTATCCACATCTTCAGAACATAAATGTAGTTGTTTGTTTGCCTTTTCGGCTTTTCCCGGTTAGGGGTCGCCACAGCAGAACTCTGGTCCGCTAATGATTGGCAGTAGATTTTTATCGTGTCGAGTTGCCAGCCCAATGCCCAGCCTTCAGCGAAGGCACGCCCATTCACACATGTCTTTCGCAGGCCACTCGACCGTGGGGAGGACATGCAGACTCCACACAGAAGGCACTCCAGCCGAGAATCGAACAGGAGAACTTCTTGCTGTGAGGCAACAACGCTACCGCTGTACCTCCGCGGCATATATATAGAACATAAATGTAATATTATTCACCTAATTTCATGACTTTGGAGAGTCACAACACAAGCGATGGGTGACAACAACAGAATAACGTTGTACAGCCAATTTTGACCAACTCAGGTGTGTCAAGATGACACATGGATCTTGTGTTCTTCTTATTGGCTTACCCAGAATTTATTAGTGAATAGCTCTGTGGAGCTTTCTTCATTAATGCAATTTAATTTGAAGTTCATTCCCTTAAAAAAGTTATATTTTTCTGTTTGTGGTTCTCAATAATGCATATTTAACCCCTTGTAAGAAAGCAAAAAATTATCCAGATCAATCTCCTCATTGTTCTGCATGTGTTGTTATTAAAGTGGATATTTTATGTATATTTTGGGATTGTAAATTCTCTAAACAGTTGTGGTGTAAGCTACAAGAGAAGTTATCTAAAGCTACTTATACTGACTTGTCATTAACTTGGTAGTTTTCTCTGTTTCACATTCCTCCTAAGAAACTCAATGAGACCAACTTAAGCATTTTTCCATCTGTGTTTATGTTAATTAAGTTGTATATTACAAAGAATTGTATATTACAAAGAATTGGTTGGATCTCAAGACACTGATATGGTCAAGTTTTATAAACCTTTTTTTAGAATACAAAATGTTTTAGACTTTTGCCTAAACTTATAATAAAAAAGTCATGGCGGACTACCATACACAGTATTTTAGATTTAGTGCTAAAATCAGTTGATATCCTTCATATGTCTTATGGTCAATGAAGTTTAGATTTCAGATTGTACATAGTGTACATAGTTATATTATTTATTATAAAAATTTAGTCTTTATGTTTTTACTTGTTTAAAAAAGAGACACTCCTTATGATATGCTCAATATTAATTATTGTTTTTGACCATTTTATTTTTCATGTTATTGTTCAAATTGTTACTAACACATTAAAAATGACACATGGGTGAGAGCTATGTATGGGATGTTTTATTTATTTATTTATTTTTTGTGGGACAGGTGACATTTTTTTTTTTTTTGGAGAGAGAGAGAAAGAGAGAGGAATGTTGAGGAAGCTGTTTATGAATGAAAGAGTTGGTTAGGTAGCAGGTGCAAACATACAGGACATGCAAGACAAACAAGGATGGTGATGGACGAAAAAGGTTGTGGGGACACCATGACTGAGGATAGATGAGGACTTCAGAAATGCACCCTTATCCAGCTTGAGAACAGTGAGAATCTAGTCCACATCATAGGAATTGCCATCACTGCCTCCTGTCCCAACTTCCTGTGTCAGTGCTGGACATGTCATCATGTTTGCAATCCAGCTCAGGACCTTTTCAATGCACTGATTTGGGTACTGAGGCCCCTCTCCATAATATCCTCCACCAGCAGGATATGTAGGGCATGTGAAATTGCCCATGAGTATATGGCTGTGTAGGAGGGCTGCTAACAAGCCACCACTGATTCAAACTGAGGAGTTCCATTTCACTGTCAGAGATCACTGACATCTCAGCATAGGATTCACACAGATTGTTGATGTTGGTTCTGACATGGAGGACAACACCAGTGTGTGTATACTGCATAACTTTCAACTAGGCAATACAATTAAATCATTCACACTCACCTCTTTGGTGTTAGGCTTACCCTCATGTATCCCCCACCATCGCACTGTGCACTGCTCTTGGCACATTATTTGCATACTTAAGGTTGCATATATATGTGTGAGAAAGTGAAATTCTTGATGAATCCTACTGTGCAATGTCCATAGCTGCATATTGGAAACATCACAGTCATACAGTATTACTGGCATTACTGTGCACAGGACAGATGTCTCATCCTAGGGACATATAACTACTTACATACAGGGCTAAACAGTTAGCTCCTTTTTTTTCAAACAGGTACCAAGCTTACCTTTGCCTCAGATGATATCAGTTGAATACTTACTGTACTGTTTCTCTGTCTGCCTGCTTTTGCTGTTCAGTTTTCTGTGTCATGCAGTCCATACTAAGTAAAACGGGGTATCTGGCAGAAGCAACTTTAATTAAAGCCTGTTGCACATAAAGCTGTATAATGGCAGCAGCAACTGCTAACATGTTTTTATTCCAAGTGTGACTGTAGCTGTAATCCAAAGTGTTTTGGATTTCAGGCCAAATGGTTACACTGAGTATGCACAATTACTTTATAGCTTCAAGAACAGTTCCACCATGTTGGACTGGTTGATTAGCATCTAATTCAACTACTTATGCTTACATTAGCATATTCTGCTGTTTACCTTTGTTTGGCGGCCCTGAATCCGAAATAGAGTGCTATTTTGTTTCCAGCATGGCACACCATGTACACAATAGCTGCAGTTAGTGTAGCTGTTACTGAATCCATCCAAAAGAATTTCCAATACACAAAGTCCAAACACCAAACCAATCAATGTGCCAAACTAATGTTAAAAATTAGCTCCACACAATTTAACATTACACCCCCATAAAATAATGTTTAATAGCAATTTAAACTGTATTTTCGTCAGAGAAAGTAAAATTTCCACAGTACATTCAAATAACTTAATTCATGGTAAAGTCATAATCTGATGTTAAAAACATACAGAACAGATTAATTTAAATATAAATTAATGTATACATGCTGGAAAAATCTAAGTTCTGCAATATTTTCCTCTTAAAAGATGAAAATAAAGCAATGTAATAAAGATTAAAACAGGCATCTAGTGTCTAACAGCTCAATGCACTTCTGAGAGGAATGCTTAACGTTTCCTCAGAATTAGTAAAAATAAACATTTGTATAAGATAGAAAGCAAATAAACACTGTTACAAACAGAAATCCCCACAAGAGTTGCTGTAAACACAGACAGAAATAAAATATTAAAATAAATATATTTTTAAATCATCATAAAACTAGAAAGAGAATAATACATCTATTAATAAAATAAGAGGAACGGGTCATCAAATGGGGCTTATCTGAGCAGAAAGCCAAAAAAAAATTGTATCCTTGTCAACAGCCAGAGGACTTTTTTCTTTGGGTGGAAGAAAAATCACTCATTTCCTGTAATAGCTAAAGGCATCTCTCTTAGGATATGCTCAGCCAATCAACTGTCATAGGAAAACAGAGGGAGGGGAGTCTGAGCTTTTAAAAGCTAGCCAGTGTTGAGATCTATTGGCAGATAAACCAAACTGCCACTGAGGAAGTGGGAACGATGACTATATTTATGGTAGACCCACTTTTGTTTCTTTAGCGTAGTCATTGGCTTTTTAGGTGAGTTTAGGATAAAAAAAATAGATAGGTTATGTGCAGTTTTATATTGTTGAAGGAAAGCTTTGCAGAGCTTCTACAGAGGCTATAACTGATTTGGGCAAAAAATATACATTCAAAGAAATGTTAGCCTTTTTAACGTTTGAAGCTTAAGAAAGAAGATGATTAATTAGAAAGTTCTGATATGTAATAATTTTTTTATCAATATTTTGAATACAGTTGCACTTTGTTTCCAAATAAATAGGAACCGATTCAAACGTCATTTGCAAACACAGAATAATGCCTACCTTCAAAACTTCAGAGTCAAGCTATGGCAGGTAAACTTTAAACCAGGATAGAGATTTTTCTTTTTCCTTCAGCTATGGAAGTAGATTGGTAATAAAAGGGTGAGAGCAGACTAATTGATATCATACTAATTTGATTAGAGGCCCAGTGAGGCCAAGAGCAGATAGTGGTGAACAGGCCACTATGGCAATGGCAGATGAGATTAAAAGGGTCTCCATCTGAAGCCTGGTAATGGATTGACACTTCATTAACATAGTTTATTAGATAATGTTTGAGAAAGTGATCTGTTTATAACAGGAGGCTGACGAGTGGGAAGTATGGCTTCTGGTGGTAGTAGTGACAATAGGCAGTGGTGTGTGTGTGTGTGTGTGTGTGTGTGTGTGTGTGTGTGTGTGTGTGTGTGTGTGTGTGTGTGTGCTTTGTCTGCAGACTACAACATTGACTCTGTTGTTCTCCAAAACATTTTTGAAAGATTCCCACTGATGATATGCAAGAAGACATGGAGTGTCTCACCCCACCCCACCAGTATAGTTGATAAGAAGAAGAAGAATATAAATCCAATGGCATATGTCATTGATATGTTATTGACTTGGGTGGATAGATGCCTTCTGGACCCTATCACATCAAACAATTTCTCATCATTATAACCCTAATCATTATCACAGTTCTAACTGCTAGCCCAGACTGTAGCTTTGAGGGCTAGGCCTAGACTGCTGATTGAAATTATGCCTAAAATAAGCATGTGCCTTTGTAGTATATATATATATATATATATATATATATATATAGAGAGAGAGAGAGAGAGAGAGCTTGAAAAGAGAGTTATCCAGAAAGGGTACATGGCACTAGATCTCCTAGTATTCACCTTCTGTTTAGCGTATATTTTGTTTCTTGCCTCTTCATTCATAAACATGGTGCAGAATGAAAAAATAACTTACAGTTTCAAATGCAGCTTTACATCCTGACACCACATTTCTTACTCACAGTTACATACATTTATTGTCAGTGTCAGCTATTTTTTATTCCGTACTATGTTCGTGGATCTTCTGCAGCCAAAAAAAGAGACAGCAAATAATGTCTAATTTACTGTTTTAGTGCTACAGCCAGATGAAGTGACCTACTATAGCAACCTATTTTGTTTTATGAATTATGAAGGAGAAATTAATATAAAATATTGTCTCTCACATATTTGCATTTTTAATGTTGAACTGAGGCTTGCTGTAGTATCTTCATGCAAAAACTGAAGTACAATGTTTTTGCAGCTCTCACAAATGTCAATTACATTTTTTTGTTATTGCCCTCAGAAGAGCACTAACACCTAATTTTTGCACAGAATGTCAACCACCAACATCTCAGAAACTACATGAAAATTTATCTGCACTTTGGTATCTAAGAATCCAAAATTCAGAGCTATACTTCACTGCAAGTAGAACTGTAGAGAAGGCAGAAAATGTCCACTCTGTAATGTCCCTTCATTTTTAGGTGAGGCTACATTAAAGGTATTTAACACTTTTACCTTAATGAGGTAGTAAAAGACAAGTTAGCTGTAGTGACAGTACCGAAGAGCTCAAACCATCAGTCAGCTCAAGCTCAAATGACTAAAAGACAGGTTTAGGCCCTAAGCCCTTCAGTGATTTCCAGTTACTAAAGAGAGGTATTGGAGGATCGACGGTTAGTTTTGGTTCTTTGATTGCTGGCAAGATTGGACACATAAAAAGTGCTCTGAAGCTTTATAAGTTGGCTGTCTGTTATAATCTTTGCAGAGTATAACCCATATAACTTAGTCTACTGCAGTGATCAATATGATGAACATGTAGGTATGATAAAAGCCTCAGACTGCTTGGTGATCTTGGTTGTCACTCCCTAGAAAGTGGTTAATTAAGGTTATTTTTGTGAGTAAAAAAGGTTCTTCAACTTGACCTGGTATAACTGCTTACTTGGTTTGATCAGGTACAGAAATAATGAAGGGGTTGTAGGAGATTGTGCATGGCTTATGGCATATGTTTAGACTCTCAGAAAGACTTAGAAAAAATCAAATACATAGAGTTCATGCACGATCAACAAGTCACTATGCTGCTGATTAAAAAGTAGAATGGAAGAACCTAATGGCCAGGTGTGACACTATTATTACAGTGCAGGCAAAGTTTGTGGAAATTATATGAGGTTGGTTCAAGTCTTAGAAGTCAAAGATGGACACTTGAATTGGATGGAATTTGTTAAAACTAAGACTGAGCAGCAAGCAGGGTTCACTGAGCCATCGCTGGGGCATCACTGGGGGCTTCACTGAGTCATTACTGGGACCTCACTGAGTGATGACTAAAAAAGTCAAAGTCAGGATAGAAGAACATTTTAGAGATATTAAATTGACAAATATAGTTAGTATATAGCATCATTCAGATGAGATGTTAAACTGAGGTCCTATCTGCTTGGATGTAAAAAAATCCCATGGTACCTATCAAACATAGTATCAGATGTTCCTCAATACCCTGGCCAATTTTCCCCTAGTGGTTTAAATACCACCTCAGGTCTCCTCTGAAAAGAGGCTACTAGCCTGTTGGGACTAACCTGGTCAACACAGTGTAAGTAAATAAATGGTATGGAATACCATAGCTCTCTGACAAGTGCAATTACATTCCCTGTCTTGACTGATCAATCCATGACAAGATGTGCTAATATCAAGCACATGTCAAAAGGGAAACAAACATAGTTTTCACATACAACATATTTCCTCCTAGGGAATTAAATCAGAAGTTGGACTTCAGTATCTCACTGAATGGCATATTATGGTGTTGTTGCTCCACAGTGGCAGACAGCAAGGTACTTTAAGGACTTTGTCAAAACAAATTATCAAAAATGTGAATTTAAATCCTTAATTGATCACCAGTTAATTGTCTGTATAATGTGATTTCTTATACGTCTGTATATAAGAAGTCTTCCCATGTGTAAGACAATTCTTTGCCCTCTAGAAGACAAGAATTGACAATAAGCTAGAGGTTTTCAGGAGTAAAACAAATTGTCTTTGTGTGTGAGTGTTCCTAGCCATTTTTGTGTTATTAAAACAGTGTGGATTGTAACAGCAAAGAAAAAATACAATGGCCGATAGGACAGCATAGGTGAATCATCATTATTTGGATACAACTTTAAAGAGATACTGCACTGTCTGAATGCGATTGCAGAATATAGATAATGTAAAATGAAACGCAAACTGATTTTTCTTGCTGTGCTAATTGTATTTTGCACTGGTGGAGTATTTTTTTGTATGAATTCTGAAGAAGGGATTGCTAAGTTAAATGAACTGCCATTGTATTTATTTTGCGACTTAATGATGACTGATTCCACAGGAATTTAAGATCCATGTGACTCCTTGAGTTTAGTGAAAGTAGATGAGTAATTGCAAGCAATAACAAGGGTAAAACAAGAGTGTTTTGTTTAAGGCACCAGGGAGGGGTAGAGAGGAATTATATTTCTACTTGAGTGTGAAGTATTATGAAGCAAAATGCCTGTTAAATATTAATTGTTCAAGCAGTTCTAGGAGACTGACAAATAGGGAAATGTGATTTAAGTTTGGTGAGTCACACTTCTACAAGTTGATTACTGAAGTAAGAAAGTGATATATCACAGGAAGTGTTGTCATCAACTGTAATTAGTTGTGTGGTCCCTGTCCGTCATTTATTGTTCACGGTTTATTTTAAATTTTATTTCATAGTTTCATTAGGAGACAGAGGTATGTTGTGATACGTTTTGTGGTATTTTTGGCCCCGTGCCTCCATGTCACCAAACCTCCTCTCAGTCAGATGCTACTATCCGGGGGGGGGGGGGGTACATCGTTCAGGCCTGCCATTCTACACATACTTAAATTCTGCTGCAGTAAAGCAAGAAATTCATGCACTATGTCATCATAAATTTAATGATTTCTCTTTTGAAAAACATTTTACCTCACTAGGGTTATGAGTCTTGAAAATGCTGTCTGATTAGTAAAGCAGCCCAGTAAATCTTAAAAACAGCCAGAAAGCCCCACCAAACAAATACATAATCGTGTGTACTGTCATATAGGGACAGCTGATAACTAACCCTGCTTTAAGTATAGTTTAATACAAAGTGCTAGTACATGTAAATATGCCAAACAACTGCCTTAGTTTTACTTATTTTATAGGTACTCCATTGGCCCACGTCATGAAGATAAAATATGCATAGTTTAAGATGCTCTTGTATTAATGCTGAAAACTCACATCTGAAGTTTATTACAAACATACACTCTCTCACAGATCCTCTCAGACACATACAGTGGACATATGCCTGATTATAATACAAGGCTACAGTGGTATCAGTTCTCAAATGTATATGTGATAGAAGGGTTGCATCAGGCCCATATAGTTTTAAACTCATCAGCCTGTCTAGGATTCTACATAAAGTCATTGAGAAGAGTCATAAAAGAGCTTATCTAAAATGGCACAGGGGGCCTGCTTCTCTTCTATATGGAGCAGAAGTTTGTTAAGGGGGGGGGTCTTGCTTTATAATCTTGTGGCATTCTCTGAGAATGTAATATCAGCACTTAACAAAGCGTTGATAGTACATGTGGCTTATCTTGACTGCAGCTAGTATGGAGCATAGAGGTTGTATGCCCCGGGCAAAAGCTGTTAGGGAGTGTGCTCAACACAGCAAGTAAGTTGCTGATCAGGTGTGAGTACAGAAGCAGCATTCATTTAAGCAGCCATGGCTGATATTGCAACTGCTTAAATGACTGTGCAGAGATTTTGTTAATGTGTGTATATATTCTTATCTGTATCAAGGAGCTAGTGTAATTTCTTTGCTACAGTTATAGAAAGACTCTTTCAGGCCTCAACTTTGGAAATGGGGGCACCATTCTGGCAATTGCACATGGTGCCAGTTGACCTAGGTACAGGTCTGCTAAGGCATTCAGCACTCCTAAACATAAGGAAATTATTAGCAAATTAAATGTTTTAAGTAAGGTCCTACTGGTAAAAGTTAAGTAAATGCATGAGTGCATGCAATAAGTTCATAAGTTACCTGTACAGCCCAATGTGAATTACCAGTCGTGTCTCTCAGGGCTGTCCACTATGATATATATATATATATATATATATATATATATATATATATATATATATATATATATATATATATATATATATATATATATATATATATATATATATATATATATATATATATATATATATATATATATATATATATATATAAATAGATTTTTGACTGCAAACTGAGTAGCAAAATTATTTTATTAAGAATATACCAAAGTTCTTCTTCAAAGATGCATGCTTTGTGCAACAGTAATGATCTCGCCTTTAATGCCAGTGAATGTGCTCATTGTAAGACTTGAAAACATAAGACATAAATTATGAATACAAAATAAATTGTGAAATCATTAAGAATCAACCTTCATTTAGACATTTAGATCTAACAAAATGATAGACAATTGTTTAAATGTTAAGAAGTATACCTACTGTGTATCTATAGCAAAGGCATAGGTTCATAAGTTTATACCAGACTAATGACCAACAGGCTCTTTATATGCCTAGCAGTGGAACCCAGTACAGTTTCATGCTATAGGACCTTGGGCACCTATACAGTGGGGTATGTTAGTAAGGAGGTAGCTAAGGGTCATGTGGGGGGTATGTTAGTCAGAGATTAATTTACTTACTGTTGACCTCTGTCCATTAATGACATGGAGGCCAGACCGGAGTGAATCTGCAAATTCCTAGCCAATGATAAAGACCTTGTTTGAACATTGTCAGGAATTAACTCTTTATGCCTCATTACTCTCAGATGGTCACTGTACCACTTTATACCTCACTGATCTGACCCACTGTTGGATACATTATTGCATTTTACAGCCTTTGAAACAGCTTCCAGAGATACAGTGACTCCTTATTAAAAGAAATCCTATGGTTGGAAAACTTTTAGTTATGTACTTACCATAACTTTAGATGTTTGGGATCCATCTCGCCTACATTCTGTACGGATGGGCTCGGAGCCGATCCCTCGGCTCCGACTCGGCACGCTTATGCTATAGAGCGAGGCCTCTTATTGGCTGAGCTATCTTTATCCCAGGATGCACCACCACTAATCCCCCAGATCTCGTTTGTCCACATTCATGCACACATGCATAACTTGTTTATATAACATTGTTAGATGTTTCAAGATGAAACAACAGGATTCGGACCTTCTGATATCCTCTGATCTCCAAGGAAGGGGGAAGGAGGGTGGGTTATTAGGAATGCAGGCGAGATGGATCCCAAATATCTAAAGTTATGGTGAGTACATAACTAAAAGATGTTATGTGATCCTATCTCGCCTACATTCTGTACTGATGGGACAGCGTCCCTAGCACCTAAATCCTGGGTGGCTCATTGGAAAACACTCCTGAGCATTGTGGAACCAAATGAAGCTCGTCCTCTAGATGCCACATCCAATTTGTAGTGGGAAATGAAAGTGTGCGGGGAAGACCATGTAGCCACAGCACAAATGTCACTAATGGCAAGCTTAGAATGAAATGCTATCGAAGTAGCCATAGCCCTTGTAGAATGAGCTTTGACAGGGGTGGTAAGCTCTTTGTTAGAATAAGAATAAGCTTGAGTAATACAGTCCCTGATCCATTTGGCAATAGTGACCTTTGTGACAGCTTTGCCCAATTTATTGTCTGCAAAGGATACAAACAACTGATCTGTTTTCCTTGTTTGTTTGGTCCTGTCTAAGTAAAAACGCAACTGCCTGTGGACATCTAGTGTGTGGAATATGAATTCCGCTTTGTTAGAATATTTTGGAAAAAAGACTGGAAGTTCTAACGATTGTTGTAAGCAGAAACTGGAACAAACTTTAGGAACAAAGGAAGGATTTGGCCTGGGAGTTACTCTGTCTTGGTGAAAACCAAGTACGGGGGTTTTGCTGACAAAGCTTGAAGCTCTGAAACTCTTCTGGCAGAAGTAATCGCCACCAGAAAAGCAGTCTTCCATGATAGAAATTTTAGATCACATGTAGCTGCCGGTTCAAAGAGGAGGAAGTTAAGGCGCGTAACACCACATCGAGATCCCATGGAGGTGCAGGATGAGAAATCGGAGGTCTTAACAGAGCAGCACCTTTCAAGAAGGTCTTACACAATCTGTTGCTCATTAAAGGTGGGTTTATGGATTCGTGAAAATTGGAAATCGCTGCCAATTGGACCTTGATGGTAGAGACTGAAGAGCCTTGATTGAAAAGAGAAGTTAAAAATTTTAGTACTTCTGCCATGGGAATAGAGATGGGGTCCAGGCCCCGGAGTTGAGCCCAAATAGCAAATCTTTTCCATTTGCTAGAATACAGTTTCTTTGTAGCAGAATTATGGGCCGAAGATAATATGTGTACAACCTCTGGATCCAATGTATGACTCCTGACTATAGTCAGAAGAGGAGGAGCCAATCAGTCAATTTTAAGGTGTGCAGGGACTGGTGGAATAGTCCCGACTGATGAACCAAAAGATCTGGAATCTGATCCAGGAACCATGGACCTTCCAGAGCATATTTCCGAAGGTAGGGAAACCATACTTGACGAGGCCAGTAAGGAGCAATTAAGATCATTTTGCTCCCCAAGAGAGATGCCTTTTGAATCACCCTGGGAAGGAGAGGAACTGGAGGGAAGGCATAAAGCAAGCCTGTGGGCCAAGGATGGACTAGTGCGTCCATGGGGCTCTTCCCCAGAGCCGGGGTTAGAGAGAAGAATTCTTTGCACTTCCCATTCAGAGGAGTCGCGAAGAGGTCGCAACACGGAACTCCCCATTTGCTGAAAATCTGACTTGCAACTGTCATATTCAGAGACCATTCGTGAGGAGAGAGGATGGTTCTGCTCAATCTGTCGGCTATCACATTGGACTTGCCCGGTATGTGAGTAGCCACTAGAAAGCGTTTGGTGGAGACTGCCCATTCCCAAACTCTCATGGCTTCTCTGCAAAGAGGATATGATCTGGTCCCTCCCTGTTTGTTCAGGTACCAGACAACTGACATGTTGTCTGAGTGAACGGCAATTACGCCCTGAGGGAGATAATCGTGAACGGCTTGAAGGGACAGAAGTACTGCCCTCATTTCTAGGATGTTGATATGAAGTAGGGTCTCTTCCGGGTGCCATTTGCCTTGGACTGACCTGCCCAGGGAATGCCCCCCCCCACCCCATCTGGGAGGCGTCCGTGGTCAAAGTGGGCGTGGGAGGAGGTAGAACAAAGGGTCGTCCCTGATCCAAATTGGAGGGCACTAGCCACCAGCGAAGGTCCCGTTTGCAAGATTCCGTGATCCATATGAGGTGACTGAGAGGGAGTTCCTGAAAGGACCACTGAGCTGACAGAAGCCACTGGAGAATTCTCATGTGCAACCTTGCCAAGGGGACTAGAAGAACCGTGGCGGACATGGATCCCAATAGCTGCAGGACCATCCTGGCTGGAGCTTTGGACCTGGGAAGTAAGGCTCGAACTTGAGTCTGTATGGTTTGTATTCTGTCTGTAGGTAGATAGACCCGCATTCGGTTTGAGTCTATCTCTACCCCTATGAATCTTATTCGTTGAGATGGCAGCAACACAGACTTTGGCCAATTGAAGGTGATTCCAAGGGAACTGCCCAGTGATATAGTGGCTTGAAGGCTCTGCAGTAGTAGATGCCTGGAGGTGGCAGTTAGGAGCCAGTCGTCTAGATACGGAAACACCTGGAATCCTAGACTTCTCAGGTGAGCAGTCACGACTGCCAAACACTTGGTGAACACCCTGGGGGCTGTGGTGAGACCAAAGGGCAGCGACGGAACTGAAAATGACTGCCTCCTAGGCTGCAGCGCAGATGTCTCCTGGGCGCTTGATGTACCATGATATGGTAATAAGCGCCCTTGAGATCTATGGAGCACATCCAAACACCCTTCTCCAGCAATGGGAGAATGGTTTGTAGGGTGACCATTCGGAACTTGGACTTTTTGACTGAACGGTTTAGGATGCTGAGGTCCAAAATGGGCCTCAAGTCCCCGGTCTTTTTTGGCACCAAAAAGAATCTTGAGTAAGTCCCTAATCCGATCTGGTCTGCGGGGACCGGTTGGATGACTCCTTTTTGCAGCAGCTTTGAAACTTCTGAGGCTGCAGTATCCCGTTGACTGGGTGGCGGGTCCGGGATTTTTTTGGACTGAGGTGGGTAGTGAGAGAAAGGGATGGTGTAACCTCCGGCGATAATTCGAAGCACCCATCGGTCCTGAGTGATACCTTCCCAGGCTTTCAGGTGCTTGAAAATGACCCCGACTGGCTCTGGAGCTGCACAGTCGGGCAATCCCTCAGGGACTGTGAAAGCATGAAGAGGCGCGAAAGGACTCGCGGGCGCCAGTGTTGCAGGGCCTCTGCCGCCTCTGGGACGGCGTCTTCCTGAAGAATTTCCCCTCCTCTGCCTCTGGAAGGGGATCATCCTGCTGAGAGGGTAAGGCTTCTGAGATCTACGGAACCACATTTTCCCTCCTCTTTTAGCCTTGGGATAAGGCCGAAAGGGAGTGGAAAATCGTGCCCCTACGGCAGTCAGAGTCTTACCTTCCTGTTCGCAGCGGGTCAGTGTGTCCTTTACCTTGGGTCCAAACAGGGAGGACACACCAAAGGGGGTGTCGGCAAAGGAAGACTTAAAGGCCTCCGCGAAATGACACAGGCGGAGCCAGGCTTGTCTCCGTAGAGCAATGCCTGTACCCGCCGCTCTACTCGCCCCTTCGGCCGCATAAGAAATGAGCCTCATGGATGAGTTTGAGATGGACGACATTGTAGCCAGCTGAGAGCCAACCGTCTGGGAGAGCTCCTCAGGCAGGTTACCCAAGAGGGTATCGGATAGTTCTTTAATCAGATCCCTCTGAAATCTAGTAAAGTGCGTAAGGTAGTTCAAGGACCTTAATGTAAAGGCCGCTGAACTCAGGGTGCGCTTGCCGATCCATGCTCCTAGACTCCTGATTAGGAGGATGCACGGAGGTCGAAGCCTGTGCTACATCTTGCTGGGTAGCAGATGCCACCACCAAAGCATCTACAGCCACACCTTTAGTTAGAAACTCTTTTCAGGGGTGCCGAGAGGAACTTATTCGGACGAACAGGCACGGTTCCACAGAGTCTGGGTGTTCCCACGCCCTTGACAGATCAAATCCATGAGCTCATCGGGCGGAGACACCCAGGAGGCGGAGGGCTGAGCCCCGAAGGCCTTCAGGAACACCGACTCATCAGCAGAAGGGGGTTTGGACTGCCAGCCACCTCGTTGTTTTAGGGCTTCCAGGATGTCTGCAAAGGAGACATCATCCGAGGACGACTTAGGGGACCCCTCTGCATCATCGAGATCAGTGTCTGATGTAAGAGACTCATCAGAGGAGTCAACGTGCTTCCTCTTGCACGATCTCTTCCTGGGGGGTTCTTCCGAAGAGGCTTCAGAAGGACCTCCAGGAGGGGGAGAAACCCCAGTGGGGGTAACCTCAGGCCCCGGGGCTCCGCTGTCTAAGGACAGGGGGACTGCCAAAGACCCAGTCTCGGTATGCAGGGAAGGAGCTGGGGAGACTGTGGAGGTAGCCAAGGAAGATTTGGCTAACGCACTCCTCATAGCCCTGAAGGTGGGACCACCAGAGTCCTGGGAGGGTCCCACCTCCATGGCCACGACAGTGGACGGCACTCCCGCCGCCGACGCACCAAGAGGGAGACTTGGGACCGAAAACATCAATCCCGAAGCCTCCTCCCCAGGGCCGACGGAAGAAGTCCGTGTACTGAACTCCGACCCAAGAGCCGGAGTTGGAGCAAGGGTTGGGCCCGACCCTAAAACCTCCACCGGTTCCACCAGCACCGGCTCCAACAGTGCCGAGGCTGTTGGAGGAGGAACCATAGTAGGGAAGTGGACCATCGGCTCCGAAGCCGAATGGGCTGGAGCCGAAACTAGCTTTTGGAACACCGGAGACTGGAAGAGTCTAAGGAGCACCCTGTCGATGTCCGAATCAGACATCTTGGATGACCTGGAGGATACCGATCGGGCCCGAACCGATTTCTCCATCGGCTCCAATGGACTCGGGGACCGGCTCCGAATGGACTCTACCACTATCGGCTCCGATGGAGATCTCAAGGCAATTTCCCTCGGTGTCCGAGGGGGAAGAGTCTGAGCCGGCAACCCTTATCGGCTCCAATATCAGTGGAGCCGATGAAGGTGACCCGCCTCTCAATGCCCCAGTCCTCGGCTCCGAAACCAGAGGGGTCGAGGCTGGAGGCATCAAGGCAGACCGTTCCGCCCTCGGCTCCGAAGTCCGTGGAGCCGATGGAGAAGTCTGCTTAGATTTTTTTGCAGTCGGTTCCGACTGACTGGTCGGAGCCGACGCTTTCTTCTTTTTTGAAGGCGAAGGAGAGGAAGATAAAGCTTCCTCGAAGGATGGCTTAATTAGCCCCTTGAGGATTAATTTGTTTTTCCTCTCCTGGAGGACTCTTGATGAAAAGGCGTGACACACGCTACAAGATTCTTGTAGGTGCTTGGCGCCTAAGCAATAGACACACGAGGAGTGGTCGTCCGTTATGGACATTTTATAACCACACCTCGTGCACTTTTTAAACCCGGAGGGTCTATGCTCTTTAGACATACTAATTTCGAAAAACAGTACCTGTATAAAGAGAAATACAACAAACTAAAGAACAACAAGAACAACAATAATAAAAGTTTGTTTTTTTTTTTTTTTTTTTTTTTTTTTTTTACAAAATACAGTAACCAAACCACACAGAAAGAGAGAGAGAGTCAAGACCCTCTAACTTAAACGGGCACTTGACCCACACAAGAAACAGTAGTAGGAAAGCAACAGGGGAAGGCCCCTCTAACTAAAACGGGAAACCTTCCCTGACGAAAAAAACACGAATTTCTCAACAATAACTTATCAATACACACTCGTATGACAACAATAGCTGTTAAAACAGCTTTTGGGTTTAAAGCAAGGAAATTTCTGACAGGAAAAAGCCTAAATAAATAGTACTTAGCCCAGCCAAGTTGAGACCACGTCTAAGCTTGTAAGCGGCAAACGAGATCTGGGGGATTAGTGGTGGTGCATCCTGGGATAAAGATAGCTCAGCCAATAAGAGGCCTCGCTCTATAGCATAAGCGTGCCGAGTCGGAGCCGAGGGATCGGCTCCGAGCCCATCAGTACAGAATGTAGGCGAGATAGGATCACATAACATCATGAACTATTCAGAAGAGCTTATGGAATTGTCATTCTGTCTTGTTTCTCAGACTACTCATTGGTGACAGCACCCTGGGTTATATGGCAATATGTGACCTAGTTTTACATGAAACAATATGCAAATAGAACACACTGATGATAGTTTGTGAAATTTAATAATAAAAGTAAACATTATTAACAAAAAAGTGACAAATACATTATGTGGAGCCTTCCAAGATTATGCAAAAACATTTCTCTTATAGGCACATAAATGAATATGTTCATTTACTGAGTAAATGATCCACTGACCTTCAAGCTGCTCACTTACCATATATCAGATCATCTCTGAAAGAAATTAATAACTGGCTTATCCTGATTCTAAGTAACCAAGTTATAGTAACTTGTCTCTGGCATGTAACTTGTATCCATTGGACCGAACTAGGATTATAGTGTCATTTGGAGTACATGCATAGTGCTTCTCTCTAGAGAGCTCTCATATATGACCTGTGGTACTAGCCAAACCCTGTCAATGTTCCACTTTAATACATTACTCTCTACATGGCAGGTGTGTGAATTTATATTTAGGGAACTTACTGCATGCTAGTGTAGCTTGAGTTATTTTGAATTCTGTTACCTGCTATATTCTTACTTCTCCAAAGTTTGCATCACCTGAAGAAACCATACTGTTGTTTTTATATATGACTCTGTGTTATTTTACCCTTTTTCTGTCATGGGTACACTACAGCTAATGCATTTTTGCACCACTCTCTTGATTTTATCAGGGTCAGCATTACAAAGTTGAGTTGGATCTTGGAAGCTGAAGACTTGAAAAGCTGTGAACAGTTACAGTGATGTCAGTGGCTCTATAGGTAGCGCATTTACCTTTGGTGCTGTAAGGTCTGAAGGCTCTGGGTTCTATTCTTACTCCACCTCATTGGACTCCATTAGTTTGGTTGTGGAGAGGATTAAGACTATGAGCTGTTAATTATTTGCTTCCGGTGGTACAAGGTTTGATTTCCTCGGCCTCCATTTACCTACCCTGTGACCATGAGCAACTCACTTAACCAGACAATGTTTGGGGAAATAGGGCTAATCTCCTGGATTGCATGCATAGTAACTACATATGAACCTATAACTGCTGTGGAGTCCATGGAAATGCTTTATTTGTATGTTTCAGCATTCTAGATAGCAGTTACAATACTCCCAAAAATGTCTCAATGTAGATGTTCTACATAACTTACTCAGTATTCCCCACTTCTGCTCATAACGATATTGCAGATATGCTGATGTCAGCAAATAGCATTCAAGATGGCAGCCCACATTATGTCATTATTGAAAACTAATTATTTGCAACAATAGTGTTATGAAGCTGGAATTTAAAAGTTGGGACCTACTGTGAGAAATTCCTTTAAATGAAAAGGCAGTATTGAAATGTTAGCAAGAAATGTGATAATCTCTTTCAAATTCTTTCCAAGACAGTTTGTAAAAATCTTTATGCAAGAATTACATATATGATTGAACAAAGACGTATACCATGACCAAGCAGAAAAAATAGTAAAAGCTCCAAAATACTTCATGATGAATAACTCGTAATGGTGGCAACTATGATACAAAGCTGAAGGGACATAGGGTACTCTGGATCTTGAGCCTCAGAAATAGGTACTGCAACAAGTATCCTAGTGACCTCAGATTACTATACACAAAATGCTGTTAGCATATAGTAACAGCTTAAAAAACATTTTTGTTACTGTGTTTTAGTTGTGTTTTAGTTGCTAGTACTAGTATCACATATTTACTGCATTTTCCTTATGGACAGAAGTAGCTTATATATCCCTGGCCCTCAATGTCCGATTTGGATGCACGGCATCATTATTCATTCAGGAAAACCTGGCTAGGCTTAGAAAGGCCCCCTGGGTCATTAGCCTAGTAACACTCTATGCTTATTTACTTATTTAAACTTCTCTGAACTCTCAGTCAGTGAATTATTTTTCAGTGGGGACCGCACAAAACCAATTGCTCCCCAAAACACACAATAATATATACAAGAATCAATGGTGTTTAGGTAGACAATGGTGTGACTATTAAGAAGAGAGCATGAATGAACGCGTAAGCAATCTAGCCAAATAATAGGAGATTGCAGTAAATGCACCCAAAGAATGCATGTAAAGAGGGATAACTGAATGAAGAGGCTTTGATGCAGGTATTGGCACCTGTTCCTTTACTGAAGATTATCCCACATCTCATTCACATGACCTTACACTGCATTATTTGGTTCTAGGGGTGAATATATTGGATACCCTGAATCTGTAAATCATCTGTCATTCCTGGGGCAACCCCTTGCAAGCTTATATGTATTTCATAGATTCTGTGCTCCAAAGTACACTTCTTGATTTAAACATTGGCAGCCACCAATTCAACCATCTGACAAGTCACACCACTGGAGCCTTTATTCATAACCACTGTACTAGTACTGGTGTCATCAACATTAGAAGTGTCATGTTCATGGGGCATCTCTAAGTATGAGAATGTGCCAACTCAAATGGTTTACATGTTTTAACTGCCACACTGAATTGAAAGCATCACTAAGCATATTTACTAGTGCACCAACTTACTGATTTTACACAGCTTTAGAAAGTGTCAGAGTTGTTTGCATTGAATACAGCAAATAAGAGGTATTTAATAATATACAAAAGGAGAAACCCCTGTGTTAAGTCAGTGGCAACACTCAACACATTGCTAGTAATGCTTGTGTTTTCTGCAAACGGTATACCAGCCCTACACCCAGCACTACAGTATACACACAGGAAAATCAAGCAGCATGGTCTGAGCTCTCACAGGCTATGGTCAGATGGTTTCTTACTGTAACCATCCCTCAGTGTGTCCTAGTTCACAGCCTTATGAGATTGTTCTGCTGACAGCAGGAAGAATCACTCTGTAAACTTTATAAACCCACTGCAAACGATTATAATGTTTTCTGCTGCTTTCATCATCTGTCACATTTTTAAGCATGATTTGCTCTGTAGGAAGCTTAAGCCTAAAGTTTATGTCTCTTGTCCTTCATTTCAGGTACACAGGGATGATAGGAAAATGGTACAAACAAGAGTAAACCAGTCTCGCCTTCACAGGTTGCAATCTTTTTCCCATCTGCGTTTATTGATTTTTTTTAATTACATTAATCAGATGATTTATGGGTCTAGAAGGCAGAAAGGTATAATAGTAGATTAGACTGCCTTTTTGAAAGGATTCATTTTTTGGCCAAGCTTGTAAAGTATTTACTTCTATAGATAGTCTTTAGTACTGGAAATGTAGATCTACACAGGTGATTTACACTCACACACACACACACACACACACACACACACACACACACACACACACACACACACACACACACACACACACACACCATTAAGTATTTTAAACTGTCTGACTGTTAAGTCTGTTTTTTTATTAATTCCTGTCTTTGACTGCTGAATGTCCTAACCATTTGCAGGCTGTTTGCTAGATATTTGTTCACAACATTCTTTTTGCTTTAATTTTTAATAAAAGTAAAGTTTTAGATTAAACACGCAACACATTTTTATTGTAACAGAGAAGTGCTGCTGTAAATGGTGATGGCATGCCCATTTAAGTTAGCTGTACACAGTAGCTTAAAATGAAGAAGTCACAATACATAAGTATTTTGCATAGCATTTGCAGTGTTTGCTGGATTTGATGCTGGTGCCATCATTTTTACAGTACTTCAGTAATGCTAAATAAAGATGAAGCTACCCAAGAGTATTGACTGGACTAATTGACATTTTATATATTTTTTTCATCACTCAAAGGTGTTTTTTTTCTTTGCTTAGTACTGCCTGAATCACCCATGCCTGATTTGAATGGAACACGTTTTACAAGAATTGCATTAAATATGTCCCAAACTTTTAGTATAATTATTAGTCTAGGCATCATTTAAAATTTGCAAGTTAGTGTTTTATTATCTACATTAAAGTACAAACTCTGCACATAATTATGTCTGATACAAGGCTAGCTTACTTTTCCAGGGAGAGCATTTCTTCCTTTGATAAGATTTTAGTACAGCTTATGTATTATTTAGAAAAGAAACATTTCAACTGATAAGGAATGAAAAATAGGCACTGCCCAAGGATTGGGCATTTCTTTCAATGTTTTGTTTTTCTAAGTCATTCTAAAAAATGAATGCATGGTGCTGATAATTTAATCTAATTTGGGATTTCCTTTGCAATATATATCTTGCGTAGATGGTCTATATTAAGCAACATTTCCCTAGGAGACAGCATAATTTCTCTAAAGGAATACAAATTATGATGCTTATTTTCTGTTGTTATCCTAGCTGTTAACTGACAGTAAGGTGTTTATGGATAAAACTATAAAATGCTGATGAGCCTCATCTTGTAGTCCCAGGTTTGATTCCCTTGAGAATCCCTTGCATAGTGTATGACTCTGAAAAAAGTGCTAGATGGTATTCAGCTCTTTAAAATTACAATATTTCTTAAGTGAAACACATAACCTATTTACATAACACTGTAGGCCTGGGTTAATGTCAGCCTGCAACGGCTTCCACTGTTTGAAGATGACAGCTGAGATTGCTAACTGCATATGTTCTAGCCATTTCCTTTTCACTGAGTTAAGCTCAAATGACTCAAGGGTAAACCTAAGATCCAATATTCAAGATTTGCGAGTGGGGATTTTTTTTTTTTTTGAGAGCAAATGCTGTATATGCCTGCTCCCAGACATCAGTGTTTTTAGGGCACTGCCATAGCAGGTGCATATTATCCAGACAGGTCTGTAATCTGTTCCAGTGTGTACTATTTGTGTCAGATCCACCATTTGGACATATCTTGTTAGATCCAGAAAGACTATCCCCCCAGAACCTGTTTCCTGCCATTAATTTCCTAATGGTTAATCTTAGGAGCTTAAAGTCCTAAATAAAGTTGAAAAAATGTATTTTGGAGCTTGTTAGTAAGAGGGTGACTGTCTTGGAGAGGATGCATCTAACTAGGAACAAAAACTCAGACAGCAGAACCAAGCAAACTGCCAAACTCTTGGCAATAATATCAAACTTAGACTAGACCAGAGTTTGAGTTTTTTTGTGGCAATGATTCAGAATATGTTTGAGATTATCCATTGCTATGATGCTAATGTTTTGTGTTACTTCAGTACCGAAAATGTTATGTGTTATGCTCCAGTGGAAATCCAAGTGCTGAAATGAATCCCTCATTCTCATGCACTGGAAATTTATTGGAAATAATATTATTTTTTGCTAATTCACCTTTAAACCCAATATCTGGCTAAAGCTCTGAAATACTTGTTAACACTTCATTAAGGTGGGTTTGTGGATGTTCCAACTGTACAGTCATTTGCGAAACAAGTATCAATTAGGGTTACTTTGTAAGCAACAGGAATACCCCAGTGAAAAAAGATCTACTGAAGATACAGGCCCAGTGCCTCAACTGCTAAGATAAGAAAGAGTGATAACAAGGGGCATCCCTGTCTTGTTCCCCTGTGAAGTTGAAAAGTATCAGATCATGTGTTGTTGTCAACGACCTTAACCAGAGGTTTTGTGTATAAATGTTTACAGAATTGTAGGAATGGCCTTGGGATTGCAAAGGTAGACAGTGTATGCCACAAAAGCTCCCAAATGAGGGGAGTGAAATGCTTTTTGAAAATGAATGAAAAAAGCTGCCCCAGAGGTGTTCTGAAAGTTGGCTAGCTTGTTCTGTAATATAGAAAAGTTTCAGCAAATCTTTGATACCCTGTCTATTCAGAACAAAGCCTTTCTGCACATCCTAAACCAGGTCTCATAGATAAGTTTCCATTCTGGCCACCCAATATCCTGGCCAGAATGTTGTTTTCTAATGACAGCAAAGAAATGGGCCTATTAGGAAGTATAGCAAATCCTGTTTTAAGTTAAGTAAAGAAAAAGGGCTGTATGTTGAGGCTAACTTTAATTTTAATATGGAATGATATAGACAGATATCTATTAATACTAAGCTGAGTGGAATGACTGAAATATATTTCAATAGATTTATAGGTGATTAGTAGGCTAACACCCCAGGGTGTCTATCTAAGCCTAGCCGTGCTTCCCAAGAATGAAACTGTATACCTTGTGTCTGTGAGGGGAAACATCTTAACGACTATGCCTACCCCCAACTCCAGTTTAAAAATATAGTAGACAAGCAAACTTTAGACACAGTTTTAATAAGGACAATATAGTCGACTCTATCAAAAGCGTTTGGTGCAATAATGGCCATATGATCAAAAATGTGTCTTTTGTGGAATATCTGGGGAAAAGAGGAGTACTTATATTAACTGCAAGAGGAGCTCCAATAGTGATAGAAGAAGATATAAAAGATAATGGCAGATTTGTAGTGCTAAGGGGCTACTGGCAAGGGAGGAGGATTACATTGGCATGTATTTACATTTCGCCTAAAACTGTTATAATGGAGATTAAAAAAATTCTGGAAGAAATAATCATTTTTCAGCAAGAAAATTTACTTACAGGTGGGGAGTGTAACTTGATTTGCAGCAGTGAAGATGTGTCATGGGGGTGTGATGCCCCTGTACTGGCCCAGTAATCAAGGAGCCTCAATCTTCACCACTTGCACCAGTGAGGGACATACATATTGGGAGGATGACAAGTACACACACAGTAAAGTACAATTTCCCTTAAGAGCACACAGACCACAGTCAGTCTGGAGCTGGTTTCTCTTGCTCTCTCTCTCCAGATCCCCAATAAGATTCCCCACTGTCACAGCTATAAAGTTAAGATCTCAGCAAAACAGTCAAGCCAAAACCTCAAGCATCCTATCTGTCCAACCATTGCTTCATGTCCCTGCCCAAGCAGCTGACACACACACTTGAGATTTGATTTATATACAAACACACACACACACACTCCTAGGAAAGACTAGCACAGGTTTACTAGCAATGCCCCCCTTCTGCCCAGACTAAAAGGTAGTTATCACTGCCACCAACCAGCTCTTTATCAGCTACTATAAGCCCCTTACAAAGGGTGACCAATTCTACTGAGTAATGTTACTATTATCCAAATGGTTAGTGTGACCAAGACTTTCAATGCTATTGGAGTGGCCTATACAGTGTCACCAAAATGTATATGCAAGTACTCTAAGAACTTAAATATCTATAAACAAATCAGCCACAATTAAAAGGGTTAAATATATTATAATAAATAATGAAAGAATAAGACAATACTCAATAACTTAACACAGTTCAGAATCACAGGAATATTTTAAAACAACATTGCAGGACAGTCTCAAATAAATACAGAAAACATCTAAACTAATCTTACTATATTCCTAGCTATCTCTGAAAGATATTACTGTAATCTAGTTACTCATTATTAGCAAGGTAAATGCAGATGAGAAGTGCTGAACTGATGTTTCTAGATCCAAGACAAGATACAAAAATGCACAGTCTCTGAGAGAGTTCCCAAATTAATATCAAAACATTACTGCTGGGTCAGCTGGATGACATCACTCTTTGTCACCTGCCTTCAATTCCCAGGCTAACAGAAACCAACATCTTTGTGTCAAAAATACTAATCTCTTAGATGTGCAGCTGCTAGGAAGTCACAGAGCAATAAAAAGACTTTACATTTGAAACCTAGTAATTATTTCTGTTTCAAGACAATATGAAAAACTTCTAGCTCTAGACATCCTGTCTTCTTGCTGTATTAACTAACTTTATATCACATTATAAAACCATTTCCACCTATTTTCTTGAAGTTTTGAAAGTTAACTCTGTATGTTCCAACTTCTACTATTAAAATATACATTTGCATAGGTATACATTTCTTCTCTTTTCCAGTAGGTTACACTGTGGTTACATTCTTGAAGCTCAGTACATAACATACAGTTCAACACACACTTCTGTACCAGTAGTTAATATCCAAATAACATATAGTTCTCTTACATTTTTGCAAAGGCAAGCCTATGGATCATATTAATATTCACAAATGACATATGTATTAACCATACAGAAAAATATTAGGGTAGCTAATACTAACATCTTTATTAAGGGTCATTTCAAATATTGTATATCTTGTTAAATGTTTACAGTGTCTGCTTTCTATATTGAAAATACTTCCGGATGTTTAAGAGAAAGGATTTATGAGCATATTTTTTACATCACCAAAAGGAAACAAACTAATATTTTATATAGGCACATTCAGGAATTTAATGGCCACAGTTTTGTTTTTTGGTTATACAACAAATTAGCCCTGATTAAAAAGGAGAGTAGTGCCAGAGCACTTGGAAATATGTCAGCTTAATTGGCAATTGCACTTGAATGCCATTATGCCTGCTGGATTGAACGAATACATTAATATTACTTGTGTTTTAAAGTTGAGAAGTTTAGAATGTTCTTAATTAATTTTGTAATTGTTTGATTGGTTTTAATTAATTATTAACATTGGCTAATTATATTGGTTTAGTTTTGCACATAAGGCATCTGCACTGGGATTTTTATAGTTCTGAAGAAGTCCCTATGAGACATTGGGATGAAAGCGCTTAACTTTTTTTTCAATAAAGTAGATTTCCAGCATAGGAAAAATGGGAATTGTGAAAACAATACATATGGGGAGGAATGAGGTTTAAAAGAAGGCAGGACTTAAATAATTTATGTAATGTTTGACTGAAAATGATTGGGTAGATTATAAGTGTTGTATAAGATTTGCAAATGGGAGTGTGTCAATATAGGTTCATAGGTAAGTACTAGGCTATCTGCCCATGGGCATTTATAAGCCTAGCCACAGAGTGATGGCTTTCGCCTCCCCATTAGATTAGTAACCTGGGCCTCTGTCAACAGGGCTCCTGAAGTGATCTCAGAGTAGAACTTACGATTACCCATCTACTCATCAAGATTTCTCTTGAAGAGGGTCAGAGAGGAGCTCTGTCGAATATGGATTGGGATTCTATTCCAGAGTAAGTGAGTCACTGGGACAGGAATCTATCCCTCCAGCATGTCCAGTTTATTGTTGTACATAGGTTCAAGTCGCTAGAACGAGTTGTTCTGAGGGATCTTGTTTTTTTGAGGTGAAGCATGTCCATTAGTTCAGGGTTTGACATGGCCCTATAGGTCAGGCATAGGTCACCTCTGAGCAGACGGTAAGCAACTGAGAAGAACTGGAGCTTTTTTAGTCATGCTTCATAGGGTAATTGTTTAAGGCCCTTAATCCTCTTAGTGAGGTACTTCTTTGGTCTTTCTAGTTGTTGCATGTGTCTAGTGAGGTACATCCCAAATTGGGATTTGTACTCTATTATGGGCCTAATGAGTGAGGAGTAAAGGGGCACAATCACCTCCTTGTATCTGGATGAGAAACCCTTTGTGATCAGGTGTGCCACATAGAAGAATTTCCTGACCGTTTTGGCTGGGTGGTTATCAAAGGAGAGCATGCTATCTACTTGTGTACCCAGGTCCCTAATTACTTCTTCTGTACTTAGTGGATTCCCATCTATGTGGTAGTTTGTAGGTACTTTGTTTTTCCCAAATGGGATTACTATGCATTTTTTGGCATTTAGCTTGTGGCCGTGACTTTGACACCAGGTGTTTGTCTCTGTGAGACCCTTTTGCAGGATGTCTGTGTCAACTGGAGAGTCAATTATTGCGCCCAATTTACAGTCATCTGCGAACTTGGTTAGCCACAGTTCCTCTGCCTTTGCCTGTACTTCGGAGAAATATATACCAAACAGGAGGGGTACCAGGACTGAGCCCTGTGGGACTCCGCTTGTGACTGGTTTAGAGTCAGACATGGCGCCTGCCACTCTTACCGTGTGCGTTCTGTCTGAGAGCCAACTGGCAACCCATCTCATGACATGGGGGTTGATATTTAAGCTGGTGAGTTTGTCTATGATTCCTGAGTGTGGGATGGTGTCGAACACCTTAGTGAGGTCCAGATATGCTGTGTGGACCACCTTCCCTTCATCTATGGCCTTGGTGACTGTTTTGAAGAAGTTGACCAAGTTCAGGAGACAAGATCTGCCTTTAACAAAGCCGAACTGGGTGGGGTCCAGTGTCTGGAGGTTCCCAATGTCCCTGTTAATGAGCTCCATGATAATGCGTTCCATGGCTTTGCAGACCAAGCTAGTCAAGCTTATAGGGTGATAGTTCCCAGGGTCAGTTGTGGCAGCACCTTTGTGGAGTGGTACGACTGTTGCTGTAAGCCATTCTTTGGGTACATAGCCTGTAGAGAGGTTGAGTTTGAATAGTGATTTGAGATGGGGGGATAGTTCATTTTAAAGCTCGTGTAAGACACAACCTGGGATAGCATCTGGTCCCATTGATGCTGTGTTTTTGGCCTTTGCAAGGGCTGTCTTTACTTATGTGTCTGAGATATCTGGAGCACCACAATCTTCTGGGATGGGTGCTAGCCCCTTTGGTGGAGAGGGGGGGGGGTGAAATTTGCACTGAACTTGTCAGCCAGAATGTTGGCAATGTCGGTTGGTTCAGTGTATTTATGGCCATTATGCACTAGCTCGGAGCATATCTGAGAGTTTGCTCCTAGAGTCTTGACATAGTTAAAGAAGGCCTTGTGGTTATCCTTAGAGGTATTGGCTATTTTTCTTTCGAAGTTGGCCTTGGATGATTTAATGAGGGAGCGCATTTTTTACTGATGTTAATCAGAGATGCCTTCTTATTTTGGGATTTTGTTCTATCTTGCAGGAGTTTCCTCCTTCTGTTGTAAAGTTTATTTATGGCCAGGGTCCACCAGACTGGCTTCCTCTTTTTTGAGGAGTTGGTCTTGGTTTTACTTGGGATGGCTCGGTCCATGCAGTTGGGATGTGGATGTGATTAGTTTGTGATCTGATCTTACCAATGACGAGTTTACCTCAGGTGTGGAATATAGGTTCCCCATGTTGGTGATAACCAGGTCCAGTATGTTGTCACCTCTTGTGGGAGTGGTGATCAGCTGTTCAAGGGCGTTTGATTTTATAAACTCAAGGAAGCATTGGGCTAGGGCGTTTGAGCTTGAGTAGTTTTCCCAGTCAATGTTTGGATAGTTGAAGTCACCCAGTAGCATGGTGTTGGGTAGAATCTTCATACTTTCTAATGTTCTCAGGAATGCTGCGTAAGGGTCCTGAGACAAGGTGGTAGATCTGTAGCAAGCTATAAATTGAACAGTTAATTTACCCACTGTCAATTGCACTTGGATGGTCTCAGATTCCACGTGCTGTGCTACTAACCTGGAGGTGTGGGTGTTCTTGATGAATATGGACACACCCCCTCCTTTTGTGTTCCGGTCCTGGTTTTGGGTCCTAAAGGTATGGTAGGAGTTATAGCCTGGTAGTGCTGGGGTGCTCTCTGGAGCCTTGAACCAGGTTTCTGTCACTGCACATACGTTGATTTCTTCCATACTAAGGAGAGCCTTGAGTGCGTGCATTTTGAGGTTTAGACTTCTGGCATTGGGCAGCATTACCCTCAGTTTTTGTTTATTATTGTTGTTTATGGAGGTGGGTTTGTCTTTTGAGCCTTGCCTAAAAAAGGCAGAATTGGGGCAACAAGAGTCTTGGCCAGTATTCGAAAGCCCAGGGGTGACAGGTGCAAGCCTTCTCTGGCGAAGCAACGTGGCTTGTCAAGCATGTCGTCCCAGGCTGACAAGTACTGGATCCCCTTTGAATGACACCAGTAGTTTAACCAATTGTTGAAACTGATAATTTTTTCTTTGTATGCTGGCATCATTTTGGGTGAGGGCAGGATGCTACTCAGAGTCAGAGTCATACCAGCCTGGGCTACATGGTCAGAGAGCTCCTCCATGTCTCTTTTCATGTAGTCCAGGGAGGTACGTCTCAGGTCATTTCCGCCAACATGTACAATGACAGAGTCATATTTGTACTTGTTGTGGAGTGACCTGAGTGCATGTGTTATGTGGCGGATTCTGGCACCTGAAAGGCAGCTTACGGTAACCTTCTCCTTGTTCAGTCTAGTGAGTGGGACGTCTGTGTGCCTGATGACAGAATCACTGATTACTAGTGTGTTAGGTGTGTTATTTAGTCTTAGGGGCTGTTTTTGCTTGGCACACTGATGTTGTGATGTATGTGTTACCTGGTTTCTGTTGTGGGGTGGAGGTTGCTTGGGTGTATGCTTAGGAGGTCTCTGTTGTTTGGGCAGGTTCTTATTTAAAGCCTCCAAGTATGTTTTTGCGTGTTTCTGAGAGTTGTTTTCTGGTGTAGCTATGGCTGGTCTATGTGAGTCTGGTAATGTGGTGCTAGTGTTGCTCTTCTCCTTGTGACTGGTTGATCCAGTCATGGGTTGAGAGAGCTTAGCCTCCAGTTTGGCTGTGTAGCTGCATCTCTCCCATATGTTTGTGTTGGTTGGGAGGAGGAGGGGGTTGTCTGTGTACATGAGGCAATTGTAACATTGCCTCAGGATGCCCAGATTCACCAGCTGGACCAGAGAGTACACCTGAAGCTGTCCATTGAACATGCCTGAATAGATGATTGGGACTGTATTGCTGATTGGATGAGTCAAGAGCCTTATACTTCCTGAGTATAGGGTTGAAGTGCAAGCTGTAAGCTAGTGCTAGTTTTAGTGAGTTTTAGTAAGTGCCAGTCTTAAATTGCCTTATTTCTAGTGCTGGGTTGAAGTGTTTCAAGTTTCAAGGGAAAAACTGAAGTGCACTCTTCGTGGAGCCTGGAATAGTTTAACCGGAGCTAAACAGTGCTGCGTGGTGCGCAAACCCACGCAAAACCGCGCTAAGTGGTTTTTATACCAGGGAGATCAATAAGGATAGAAATTAGCCCAAAATGGCCAATGAGCTACATGTTGCTGGGCTGGGACCACTCCTACAGGGACAGATAGGCTGCTCAGAGTTCCCTCTCTCACAGTGAACAAGGAAGCCACCTAATTATCCAACTATGATATGGGCAACACAGAAACCTTTACCACAGTCCTGGATTCAGCAAAGCCTGAAAACTGGACTAGACTAGTTCAGAAAGGCTGGGAAAACAAGGAATTTTTGTGTTTTTTTTTTCAGAAACAACAGAAATGCAGAGCTTAAATTACTTTAAATACATAGAGGAGGCTAGCGCACTTGAGTGTGTAGCCTGTGACTGTGTTACAGGTAACTTAAATGCAAAAACAACAGACAGCAACTTTTTTTCAAGTGCAACAAAGAAATAAGTACAGTAAGCAATGCAGATATCACTAGGGATCCACAGAAGCACTGAAAAGCCGCGTTTTAGGCAGAATTAGCATTTCAGGGAAACAGCAAGCAAAAACAATACTTAATCAAGTCCAAAGTCTCTCTTTTGTCTCTCGGCCACTTGTAGGACTCTGCAGGGCACCACAAGGAGCTTGATGAGCTGTATACAAGTGCAAAACTGCACTAAGTGGTTTTTATACCAGGGAGATCAAAAAGGATAGAAATTAGCCCAAAATGGCCAATGAGCTACAAGATGCTGGGCTGGGACCACTCCTACAGGGACATATAGGATGCTCAGAGTTCCCTCTCTCACAGTGAACAAGGAAGCCACCTAACTATCCAAGTATGATATGGGCAACACAGGAACCTTTACCACAGTCCTGGATTCAGCAAAGCCTGAAAACTGGACTAGACTAGTTCAGAAAGGCAGGAAAACAAGGAATTTTTTGTGTTTTTTTTTTCAGAAACAACAGAAATGCAGAGCTTAAATTACTTTAAATACACAGAGGAGGCTAGTGCACTTGAGTGTGTAGCCTGCGACTGTGTTACAGGTAACTTAAATGCAAAAATGACAAACAGTAACTTTTTTTCAAGTGCAACAAAGAAATAAGTACAGTAAGCAATGCAGATATCACTAGGAATCCACAGAAGCACTGAAATGCCGTGTTTTAGGTGGAATTAGTGTTTCAGAGAAACAACAAGCAAAAACAATACTTCAAGTCCAAAGTCTCTCTTTTGTCTCTCGGCCGCTTGTAGGACCCTGCAGGGCACCACGAGGAGCCTGCTGAGCTGTATACAAGCGCAAAACCACGCTAAGCGGTTTTTATACCAGGGAGATCAAAAAGGATAGAAATTAGCCAAAAATGGCCAATGAGCTACAAGTTGCTGGGCTGGGACCACTCCTACAGGGACAGATAGGCTGCTCAGAGTTCCCTCTCTCACAGTGAACAAGGAAGCCACCTAACTATCCAAGTATGATATGGGCAACACAGGAACCTTTACCTCAGTCCTGGATTCAGCAAAGCCTGAAAACTGGACTAGACTAGTTCAGAAAGGCGGGAAAAAAGGAATTTTTTTTTGTGTTTTTTAATTTTTTTTTTTTTTTTTTTTTTTTTTTTTTTTAGAAACAGAAATGCAGTGCTTAAATTACTTTAAATACACAGAGGAGGCTAGCACACTTGAGTGTGTAGCCTGCGACTGTGTTACAGGTAACTTAAATGCAAAAACGACAAACAGTAACTTTTTTTCAAGTGAAACAAGGAAATAAGTACAGTAAGCAATGCAGATATCACCAGGGATCCACAAAAGCACTGAAAAGCCGCATTTTAGGTGGAATTAACATTTCAGGGAAATAACAAGCAAACAAACAGCAAGCATACAAACAAAGCTAGATTCAGCAGGCCTAGGTCTAGTCTATGTTACAGCAAACAAGGTGTACCAATTTCAGTAATATGGTTTATGATGGAAAATGCTTGCAACTAGGATTGTGTTGGTGTAGTCTGGTTTCATTTATATAAATGTATGATTACTTATGTTGTAACTGATGGTTTAATAAAGATGTTTCTTGTTTAAAAAAGGGCATGAATTGAATAATTTATGTAATGTTGCTTAGGTTATATGATATATAGCAATGTATGTGAAGTATAATTTTTGCAAACGTGAGCTTGCTGATACAGTTTGATTACTTTTATATAAATGTAAATCTGCCTGTGTTACAGGTCATAATTCAATAAAGATGTTTTAAAAATGTGTCTTTTGTGATGATTCTCAAAACAATATAAATGAGTGCATTGCTGTTGACTTATATGTCATTTGCAAATATCAAACTGATTTATACAAGATGCTTGTGTTGTGTTACAAATGTATTAGAACTATATGTCATGTGTATATCAAACTGATTTGTACAGACACTTGAGTTGAAAGGCTATTTGCAAAGTGCTTGTGTTTGAAATGCAACCACAATGTGCGCTACTGGAGAGAACAGAAATGTACATGCACTATTGTAACTGTTTAAATGTATATGTGTTAACGGAGGAAAATGGAATACAGGAAGTTAACCTCAGCCCAGCAAACTTTAACATATATCTGAAATTAAATCATTTTATGGGTTAGGCCATACAGATGTTGTCTCACAGGTTTCAATTCAGACAGAGAAACAAAGTCTGTACTAGTAAGCTTTCTGTAATGTCATTGGGATGAACTAATTACTACTCTGGAAGTTTGACAGTATGCAATTATTTTATGACTTTCAGCACCTGCCATAGATCTGAGCAAAAGCCCTTGTGTGTGTGTGTATTTTTACAAGTAGGTGATCAATCCTGCCGGCTTCCTGCAATGGGTGTTGGCATGGAAACTAGAAGTCAGATGACCAGAAGTTATGTCATTCTGTAAGATATCCCAGAGGTAAATTTTTGATATTATTGTGAGAAGAATTCTGTATTCTGTCTTGGGCCTGACAACAAGAAGGACCATTCACTAAATTGTCTGCCTTGCTCTATTAAGTAAGTAGGGAATCGAGATTCTCTTAAAATTAGTCAGGAATATAGAGAAACTTAGTTTAGATATTGATTTTCTTTATTTGTCTGCATCTGTCCTTCAGTGTTATTTTAAATATTTCCTGTGATTTTGAACTTTGATGTCACTGTAAATAGATATTTAGTGTTGTCTTGTTCTTTTATTATTTATTATTAAATATATTTAAACCTTCCATTGTGGCTGATCTTTGTAGAGATATTTAAGTTTTGAGAGTATTTGCATATTTGTTTGGTGATACTGTGTGGGCCACTCCTAATAGCCTTCCTCTTGGTCAAAATACCATTTGTATTAATATAATTTCACACAGCAATAGTGGACACTTTTTGTTAAGGGCCTTAAAGTAGATGGAGAGGTTTTCTGGTGGCAGTCATAACTACCTTATAGTCTGGGCAAGAGGGGGCATAGCTAGTAAACCTGTGCCAGCCATTCCCAGGTGTGTGTGTGTGTGTGTGTGTGTGTGTGTGTGTGTGTGTGTGTGTGTGTGTGTGTGTGTGTGTGTGTGTGTGTGTGTGTGTGTGTGTGTGTGTGTGTGTGTGTGTGCGCATGTGTGTCTGAGTGCATGTGTGCGTGTGTGTGTGTGTGTATGCTATGCATGTGTGGGTATATGTGTGCAAATCAAATCTCAAAGAGTATGGGTGTGTCAGCGACTCGGGCAGGGACACGAAACACTGGTTGGAAAAAGAGAGTGTTGGAGGACATGGCTTGGAACCCTGGCTAAGGACTCAACTCTATAGCTGTGCCAGTTGGGAGTCTTATTGGGGATCTGGAGAAAAAGAGAGGAACCAGCCCCAGACTGACTGTGTTCTCTATGTGCTCTTAAGGGAAATTTTGCATCATTGTATTTGATGCAGAAAGCTGCATCTGGAAATACTGGGTGTGCACATGTTATCCTCCCAGTGAACATTCCCCCACAGATGCCAGTGATGAGGATTGAGGCACCTTGATTACTGGCCCAGCGGATGATCATCACAGCTTTTTAGATGTCTAATAGTTGACCATATTTAATCCAAAGCAATTGAATTAACAAGTGCATGTCAGATATCTAAAACTGTTGAGTAAAGGAAAGTAAGTTAAGAAATGTATCAATGCCACCTTCACATCCATAGAATGTGTTTTATTTTATAGGTCAGTCTGGTATGGATTCATTAGAACATACAATATTATAACATCAGTAGCAACCCTGACAGATTAAATGTTCTTAGAAGGTTAAATTATACTGCTGTGTAGTTTTGAAGGGACTGAAACCCCTTGGCGTATGCAGCTGTCATTCTGGTCTCAAACCAAGATAGCTAGAAGAATGAATACAATTATTTCAGTTTGTAATTCCTTAAGTTGGGAGTTTACTTCATCATTATACTTATCTAAAGACACTTACCTAAATTTGTATCGTCAATCATTTCTATCATTTTGTTGATGTTTTTTGCTTGTTGAGGAATTTAATATAACCAGTAAGCAAACCCAAATATCAGCCTTGAAATCTGTCCACTGAATGTCACATGCAGCTAGTGTGCAATCAACATCAAGGTCAAAAAGTCATTTTGAGACCAGTTCCACTGACAGCTTACTTTATTATTAAATAAGGGGAATCCTTGGATCAAATAAGCTTTATAATTATCTGAAATCGTTGGAGATCAATGATCATGTCACTGACAGCGTTTACCAATTTTCTCGAAATTAAAGTAAATTGGGCAATGCAGAAAATAAAGTAAATAATTTAGAAGATAGAAGCTGGGTAAATAGATCTCAGTGGATCAGTTACGTCATAAGACATACAGACCTCAAAATGGCTTGAGGGGAAATTGTTTTCTAGTTTATCTTTGGGTGACCTGTTACATTGTTATAATCATCACTAACTATAAAGTACTGATTTTTACATTTTGAAAGCAGACTTAGTACTTACTTAGTACTTTAGCTATAACTTCTATCTGTCCCAAACAATGAAATAAGCAGTCATTATCAACAAGGATTTATCTACTCTCTTCTCAGTACACACCCATTAACAATATATTCCAAAGTGGTTCACATTCCGATCTCTTTTTTAAACACAGCAGCTATACCAAATTTAAATATCTGTGGCAATTACACACATATCATTTTATTAACATTATTCCACCAATCAGATGTGATATGAGTTTCTTAAACATGAGCAAATTGGAGCAATGGATTTAAAACATACATGGAAAATGTTTATTGGGACTTTGTATACAATTTAGGTTTAAGGAACGAGCTTTCAATAGCATAGCATAACTACAAACAAAAAGTAATAGAAAAGATATATCAGCTTCAAAACTTGAATGTTATGAACATGAAAAGTTTCAATTAATAATTATGAGAAAGAAGCATAAAATTAATAGTTCCCTGAAGACATAGAATATCTGTCCTCAGACCCAACCTAGACCTAATCCCGAAATCCCTAACCTGAGAAGAAACTATGCCTAATCCCTAAATCCCTAACCTGAGAAAAAACTAGACCTGATCCCTAAATCCCTAATCTGAGAAAAGTATAGTAACTGCATAGTTAAACTCCCAATAGGAAATATAAACAAGGCATGGCAGTCTAAGATAAAAGCCTACTGCTGTGCTTAAAATATCACCTCATAGCAAATTGTGGGATATAACTAGTGGAGAGCCACTTTGTTAAAAATAACACAACAACTAAGCTCATTCATCGACTAGTTGTCTAGTCTATTCATTGAACAGCATGCTCATTACAACCATATGAGCATGCACAGACATTCATTTAACCCAACTCATAACATCCATATAACCTGACATATGAAATTAGATACAGAAAATTTGTATGAGTGGCAAGCTGATACACCCCCTTGGAGTATCCCTATAACTAACAGAACCAGCTCTAACATTAGACTTACCTTGATATATGTGCAACTTAGGACACAGAGTCTCCCAATCACACAACCTTCACTCAGAGTCATTGTCTCTCTCACACACACACACACACACACACACACACACACACACACACACACACACACACACACACACACACACACACACCACAGGTACCTGTTCATACTTGCACTTTTATGCACACACTCACACACACATACACAGAAACAAGTTCAGACACATAGATTACGTATGCAGAAGGGCATAGAAAGGGGCAGAAGGAAAACAAAGATATTCATAAGCATAGTTTCTGTACTAAAAGCTTTATAAGGAAGAGTCTGACATCTGGTGCAGGGGCATTGTTTCTGCTTGTGCTGGCATATCCCTATATCATATCAAGGATCCAACTTAACTCCAAGCAGGGATAGCTTATGATATTTGACTACTAAAGTGCAACCCACCAAATGAAAAGAAGATTTTTAAATATATTTTTGCTTGTGAATTGTTCTTATTTTGTTAAATTTCCTCTTAAAAACAATCATCGTTCTCATTTCAGGGCTCAAAATTCTGACCTCTGCTTTAAAAAGTCAGCTGAATTGGCTGAATTCTTTCTAAAACAGTCCAGCTTTTATACATATGTCACTACAGAGAATACAGTGATTATGTCTGATTCTAGGTCCTCCTTGTGGTTTAGGAGCACAAGGATGATGCATCGGGGGGTGGGTCTATTCAAGCTGCTATATGAAGCATCCAGCAACCTTTCACTTTAACTTAGGCTGCATTAATAGATTGAAGCTGTGTAAGTCAAAAATACAGGACTCAAGGGAATGCATGCAGTCAGTGCAAATGTGGGGAATATGTTTTAAATTAAATTTGTTTTTTATTAAAATCTGAGCAGTTCTGCTTGGACTGCCAGCCAGCCAGTCAGCCTGTAGGGTGGTCTAGTCTGTGTTGTTGTATTTATTTGTGTGTGTGTGTGTGTGTGTGTGTGTGTGTGTGTGTGTGTGTGTGTGTGTGTGTGTGTATGTGTGTGTGTGCACATGTACACATTGGGAGTTGAAATAAATTACACTGGCCTTTATTACTATTTTTGTTTTATTACAAACATCTGAGGTATACATTCAAAATTGTGGCCATAATTGCTGGATAGGGGTTATCTGTGTCTGAAAATCACTACCTCTGCTGATTGTTCCGAGTTAATTAACCATAATTCTGACTTTGCAGGACTAATAAATATTTGTGTGAAGCAAGCTGTGATACTTTACTTTAACTACTTTGTTTGCATGAAACAAAGTTGAAATGCATTTCTGTGTATTTTACCAGAAGCAGATATCTGAGGTATACACAGTTAACAAAGTAACTAAACTGCTGGATAGACCGGCTGTTGGTGGATGAAAATGTCTGACTTTTATTTTCATGGTTAAGATAAACAAGAAGTTATGTACTCATCATAACGTTCCATGTTTGTTGTCCATAATCTTGCCTTCATTCTTGCCGGTTGGGTTCAGAAGCAAGCATCGGTTCCGACTCAGACTAATACTAAAGCTCGAGAGCTTCCACTGGCTCGAGGCTATACTCTATCCCATCATGCTTAGGGAAGATAACCCAGATCTTGTTTACAAAATAGTAACACATTTGAAAATATGTACAAAATCCCAATGGTAATAGTTATTAGCCTATGCCTCAAGAGGCAAGAAGGGAAGCAGAGAACACAATTTGCAACCAATAAAAATTTACTGTCGATCCTCCATGAGAGAAGGTTGGGGAAGGAGGGTGGGATGCAAGAATGAAGGCGAGATTATGGACAACAAACATGGAACATTATGGTGAGTACATAACTTCTTAATGTTATGTTGTCCTATCTCGCCTTCATTCTTGCTGGTTGGAACAGCATCCTTAACACCTTCTTTCTTGGGTGGCTCAGGGAATAAACTCTTCAGAACAGTAGAACCAAAGGAAGCCCTGTTCCGGGATGCCACGTCTACTTTGTAATGAGTGATAACGGTATGAGGTTTGACCCATGTGGCTGCAGCACAGATTGAATTCATAAGTAATCTGGCCTGAAAGGTGGTTGAATTTGACATAGCTCATGTTGAGTGGCCTCTAAACTTTCCTGGAAGTTGTTTATGTTGAGAATTATATGCATGGGTAATAGTGTCAGTAAGCCATTTTGACAAGGTAACTTTTGATATTGGTGCACCTTTTCTGTAATCTGAGAAGGAAATGAATAACTGGTCAGATTTTCTAAATTCCTTTCTTCTATGCAAGTAGAAATGTAATTGTCTGTGTACGTCCAATTGATGTAGCAAATATTCTGCCTTGTTGCCACAGTTTGGAAAGAAAACAGACAGGTCAATAGATTGGTTCAAGTTGGTTTCAGAACATACTTTGGGAGGGAATGAAGGATTTGTTCTAAGAGAGACTCTGTCTTTATGAAAAACTAAGTAGGGAGGACATATGGACAGAGCTTGAAGTTCCAAAACCCTCCTAGCTGAAGTAATGACTACCAGAAAAACGGTTTTGCAGGTTAGAAATTTTAGTTGGCAAGAGGAAGCTGGTTTGTATAGTGGGTGAATCAGAGTAGACAGTATCTAACTTGAGGTCCCAAAGAATTGGTGGTTCCCTTATTGGAGTTCTTAGTAAGACTGTACCTCTCAGGAAAGCTTTGCATAGTCTGTGAGACATTATTTTTGATCCTATATCTCCTATGTGGTAGTTAGATATGGCAGCTAATTGTACTTGTATGGCAGCTGCTGCTGCACCTTCAGTGAAAATTTCTGCTAAGAAATCTAAAATTGTACGTACAGGGGCTGTGAAGTGGTCTATGTCATTCTTAGAAGCCTAACAAGAAAATCGTTTCCATTTACTAGCATGAAGCTTTCTAGTTATCTTATGAGCTGAAATTAGAATATGTCTCACTGCAGGGGATATGTCTGGAAGCCTGGCTAAGACTGGAAGTAGAGTAGCCAAGCTGTCAGTTTGAGGGTCTGGATAGAGGGATGGAGTGTTCCTGACTGATAAGTCAAAAGATCTGGTACCAGGTCCAGAATCCACGGCTCTTCTCGGAGATGGGGTCATAGCAATGGAAACCACATCTGATGAGGCCAGTATGGAGTGATGAGTATCAACCTGCAACTCAATGATTTGGCTTTCTGTGGAACTTTGTGGATTAAAGGGAACAGAGGAAAGACATAAAGGAGTTCCAGGGGCCAATCATGAATGAGTGCACCCCTTGGTGACTCCCCCAGCAGGGGAATTAGGGCAAGGTAGCTGCTGCATTTGGTGTTCATGGATGTGGCAAACAGGTTGCAGTAAGGCTGGCCCCACTTGCGAAAAATCTGGTTTGCAATTTCCTGTTTTAGGGACCACTCATGAGGCATTAGAATTCCTCTGCTCAATTTGTCCACTATCATGTTGGATTTCCCTGGAATATGCATTGCAATCAGAAAATGTTGCAAAGAGACTACCCACTGCCATACTCTTTGAGCCTCTCGGCACAGGGGGTAGGATCTGGTTCTGCCTTGTTTGTTGATATACCACACCACTGACATGTTGTCTGTCTGTATTGCAATTGTACCTGGTGGGAGAGAGTTCTGGAATGCCTGCAACGCCAGAAGCACCACTCTCATCTCTTGGACATTGATATGTAAGTGGTACTCATGTTCCAGCCAAGTTCCTTGGACAGTCTTTCCCAGATAATGCCCCCACCCTATCTGGGAAGCATCCGTGGTCACTGTGGCTACTGGCTGGTGGAGAGAGAACAGCCTGCCTAGAGTTATCTGCATGGAATGAAGCCACCAGTGTAGGTCTTTCTTGCAGGAGTATGCAATGAATATCTTGTGGGATATGGGTAACTCCTGCATGGACCATTGAGCGAAGAGAAGCCACTGTAGACATGCCAGAGGTACTAATGTTATAGCAGCTGCCATAGTGCCCAAGACTTTTTAGAACCAACTTTGCCTGTACTTTCTTTTTTGAGAGCAAGATGGACAATTGATGTTGCAGTGTCTGTACTCTGATGTGTCTGCTCCTATAAACATAATATGCTGTGATGGCAACAAGTCAGATTTTTTTGAAATTTATGATGATGCCCAGTTCCGAGCAAAGATGAATGGTGGTGTCTTTTCCCTTTGTTAGTAGATGCTCAGTTGTGGCAGTCAGGAGCCAGTCGTCTAAGTATGGAAGCACCGAAATCCTAGATGACTCAGGAGAGCCGTGACTACTGCCATGCATTTGGCAAACACTCTGGGGGCTGCAGTGAGACCAAAGGGCAGAGCTCAGAATTGGTAATGACTGGCTCCAAGCCGGAAGCGTAGATGTCTCCTGGACCACCTGTTCATTTTTATATGGTAGTATACATCTAGAAGATCGATTGAGCACATCCAATTGTCTTTTCCCAGAAAGGAAAGTATAGACTGCAGTGTCACCATCTGGAACTTTGATTTTTTTATGGACTTGTTCAGCCTGCTGAGATCCAAGAAGGGTTTCCAGTCTCCTGTTTTTTTTTAACTAAAAAGAACCTTGAGTAAGTTTCGGATCCAGTTTGGTCTGCTGGGACTTCTTGGATGACTTTTTTTCTTAGCAACTTTTGCATCTCTAGAGGTGCTTGATCCCTTTGATAGGGTGGAATGTCTGAGACTGATCTTGTTTTTTGGGGGTGGGGTGGAGAAGGGTATGTTGTATCCCCTGGATATTATTGACTGTACCCATTTGTCTTGAGTGATATTTAGCCAGGCTTTTGAGTACAGTGATAGTCTGCCTCCGACTGCCTCCTGAGGTGAACAGGTAGGCCTCCTCTCAAGAGCGCTGGAAGGGACTGCCAGAAAATGTATCTCTGTCGCCCTGATTTTGTGGACCCCCTCTGCTGCAAGGTCGGCATCTTCCATTGTTTTTTCCCCCCCTCTGTCTCTGGGGGAAGATTCACCCCATACATCCAGCGAAGCTCTTTGCGATTTATGGTACCATATTTTTCCAGCCTTCTGGCCTTTGGTGTAAGGCCTGGTGGGGAGGGAAAAACATACTCCTACAGCAGAATTTTGCCTTCTTGTTCGCACCTGGTCTGAGTCTCTTTAACTTTAGGCCCGAACAAGAATGAGCCATCAAAAGGGGCATTAGTGAAGGAAGAATTGAAGGGCTCAGTGAACTCACAAAGGCGCTTCCAGGAATGCCTCCTCAGAGCAATTCCTGTACCAGCTGCCCTCTTCTCACCATCGGCTGCATAAGAAATGAGCCGCATAGAAGAATTGACTACTGAATTTAAGGTAGCAAGCTGGGCGGTCACCTTGTCTGGAACCCCTCCAGCTATGGAACCTTGGAGGGTATCTTCTAGCGCCTTCAGGAGATCTCTCAGAAGTCTAGTAAAATGGGTCAAATAGTTCAGCGATCTGAGTTTAAAATCCACTGATGAGAACATCAACTTTCCATACCCGTCCATCGTTCAAGAATCCTTATGTGGCAGATGGACATATGTAGAAGTCCCAGCTAACTCCTTTTTGGTGGCCACCGCCACCACCATAGCATCTACTGGGAGGGTGTATATTATGTTATCAAACTTTTAAAAGTTTGAACGTCATATGGTCAACACCATATCATGGCTTGGAACCCTGGCTAAGGACTCAACTCTATAGCTGTGCCAGTTGAGAGTCTTATTGGGGATCTGGAGAAAAAGAGAGGAACCAGCCCCAGACTGACTATGTTCTCTGTGTGCTCTTAAGGGAAATTTTGCTTCATTGTACTTGATGCAGAAAGCTGCATCTGGAGATACTGGATGTGTACCTGTTATCCTCCCAGTGAACATTCCACCACAGATGTCAGTGATGAGGATTGAGGCTCCTTGATTACTGGCCCAGAAAATTGTCATCACAGCTTTTTAGATGTCTAATAGTTGACCATATTTAATCCAAAGTAATTGAATTAACAAGTGCATGTCAGGTATGTAAAACTGTTGAGTAAAGGAAAGTAAGTTAAGAAATGTATCAATGCCACCTTCACATCCATAGAATGTGTTTTATTTTATAGGTCAATCTGGTATGGATTCATTAGAACATACAATATTATAACATCAGTAGCAATCCTGTCAGATTAAATGTTCTTAGAAGGTTAAATTATACTGCTGTGTAGTTTTGAAGGGACTGAAACCACTTGGCGTATGCAGCTGTCATTCTGGTCTCAAACCAAGATAGCTAGAAGAATGAATACAATTATTTCAGTTTGTAATTCCTTAAGTTGGGAGTTTACTTCATCATTATACTAATCTAAAGACACTTACCTAAATTTGTATCGTCAATCATTTCTATCATTTTGTTGATGTTTCTTGCTTGTTGAGGAATTTAATATAACCAGTAAGCAAACCCAAATATCAGCCTTGAAATCTGTCCACTGAATGTCACATGCAGCTAGTGTGCAATCAACATCAAGGTCAAAAAGCCATTTTGAGACCAGTTCCACTGACAGCTTACTTTATTATTAAATAAGGGGAATCCTTGGATCAAATAAGCTTTATAATTATCTGAAATCACTGGAGATCAATGATCATGTCACTGACAATGTTTACCAATTTTCTCGAAATTAAAGTCAATCGGGCAATGCAGAAAATAAAGTAAATAATTTAGAAGATAGAAGCTGGGTAAAGAGATCTCATTGGATCAGTTAAGTCATAAGACATACAGACCTCATAAATGGCTTTAGGGGAAATTGTTTTCTAGTTTATCTTTGGGTGACCTGTTACACTGTTATAATCATCACTAACTATAAAGTACTGATTTTTACATTTTGAAAGAAGACTTAGTACTTACTTACTTAGTACTTTAGCTATAACTTCTATCTGTCCCAAACAATGAAATAAACAGTCATTATCAACAAGGATTTATCTACTCTCTTCTCAGTACACACCCATTAACAATATCTTCCAAAGTGGTTCACATTCCAATCTCTTTTTTAAACACAGCAGCTATACCAAATTTAAATATCTGTGGCAATTACACACTTATATGCATTTTATTAACATTATTCCACCAATCAGATGTGATATGAGTTTTATAAACATGAGCAAATTGGAGCAATGGATTTAAAAAATAAATGTAAAATGTTTATTGGAACTTTGTATACAATTTAGGTTTAAGGAAAGAGCTTTCAATAGCATAGCATAACTACCAACAAAAAGTAATAGAAAAGATATATCAGTTTCAAAACTTGAATGTTATGAACTTGAAAAGTTTCAATTAATAATTATGAGAAAGAAGCATAAAATTAATAGTTCCCTGAAGACAGACAATATCTGTCCTCAGACCCAACCTAGACCTAATCCCAAAATCCCTAACCTGAGAAGAAACTATGCCTAATCCCTAAATTCCTAACCTTAGAAAAAACTAGACCTGATCCCTACATCCCTCATCTGAGAAAAGTATAGTAACTGCATAGTTAAACTCCCAATAGGAAATATAAACAAGGCATGGCAGTCTAAGATAAAAGCCTACTGCTGTGCTTAAAATATCACCTCATAGCAAATTGTGGGATATAACTAGTGGAGAGCCACTTTGTTAAAAATAACACAACAATTAAGCTCATTCATTGACTAGTTGACTAGTCTATTCATTGAACAACATGCTCATTACAACCATAAGAGCATGCACAGACATTCATTTAACCCAACTCATAACATCCATATAACCTGACATATGAAATTAGATACAGAAAATTTGTATGAGTGGCAAGCTGATACACCCGCTTGGAGTATCCCTATAACTAACAGAACCAGCTCTAACATTAGACTTACCTTGATATATGTGCAACTTAGGACACAGAGTCTCCCAATCACACAACCTTCACTCAGAGTCATTGTCTCTCTCACACACACACACACACACACACACACACACACACACACACACACACACACACACACACACACACACACACACACACTCACACACACCACAGGTACCTGTTCATACTTGCACTTTTATGCACACACTCACACACACATACACAGAAACAAGTTCAGACACATAGATTACGTATGCAGAAGGGCATAGAAAGGGGCAGAAGGACAACAAAGATATTCATAAGCATAGTGTCTGTACTAAAAGCTTTATAAGGAAGAGTCTGACATCTGGTGCAGGGGCATTGTTTCTGCTTGTGCTGGCATATCCCTATATCATATCAAGGATCCAACTTAACTCCAAGCAGGGATAGCTTATGATATTTGACTACTAAAGTGCAACCCACCAAATGAAAAGAAGATTTTTAAATATATTTTTGCTTGTGAATTGTTCTTATTTTGTTAATTTTCTTCTTAAAAACAATCATTGTTCTCATTTCAGGGCTCAAAATTCTGACCTCTGCTTTAAAAAGACAGCTGAATTTGCTGAATTCTTTCTAAAACAGTCCAGCTTTTATACATATGCCACTACAGAGAATACAGTGATTATGTCTGATTCTAGGTCCTCCTTGTAGTTTAGGAGCACAAGGATGATGCATCGAGGGGGTGGGTCTACTCAAGCTGCTATATGAAGCATTTAGCAACCTTTCACTTTAACTTAGGCTGCATTAATAGACTGAGGCTAAGTCAACAATACAAGACTCAAGGGAATGTATGCAGTCAGTGCAAATGTGGGGAATATCTTTTAAATTAAATAAGTTTTTTATTAAAATCTGAAAAGTTCTGCTTGGACTGCCAGCCAGCCTGTAGGGTGGTCTAGTATGTGTTATTGTATTTATTTGTGTGTGTGTGTGTGTGTGTGTGTGTGTGTGTGTGTGTGTGTGTGTGTGTGTGTGTGCACGCGCATGCACTGGAAGTTGAAATAAATTACACTGGCCTTTATTACTATTTTTGTTTTATTACAATCAAACATCTGAGGTATACATTCAAAAATGTGGCCATAATTGCTGGATAGGGGTTATCTGTGTCTGAAAATCACTACCTCTGCTGATTGTTCCGAGTTAATTAATCATAATTCTGACTTTGCAGGAGTAATAAATATTTGTGTGAAGCAAGCTGTGATACTTTACTTTAACTATTTTGCGTGAAACAAAGTTGAAATGCATTTCTGTGTATTTTACCAGAAGCAGATATCTGAGGTGTTAAGATTATTTATTTATTTTTATTTTTATTTTATATTTGTTGACCTGGCTAGTCCAACTGGATACATGTCCATTTTCAGTAGAGGCCTGGGGAGATAAGCTCCACATTAAGCTAATAATACAAGACAGCAAAAACTCAAAAAATATTTAAATACATTATTCACGAAGATTTTCAACAAAGAACTTAATTTTACAGAAAAGTCAGTACAGAGTTTAACACAGCAATACAGTACTATTTACATGGTAAAGGGTATGACATTAGTGAGTACAGAGTTTAATACAGCAATACAGTACTATTTACATGGTAAAGGGTATGACATTCAACATAAAGTATGTTAGGAAAGAAGGTACAGATTGAAATGAAGTATTCAGGTTGTCTTAAAATATAACTCTAAAAAACAAGAGTGTTTGTATATATACACTTAAACAAATGTTACACTCATAGTAAAAAGATAGTTGGTCTATATACAGGTAGAAGACTTTTGCTCACAGCAGAATGAATGTACAAAGAACAAACTCAGTGATATTTCCCTGGGAGTAGGAGACTAAAAAGGGAGTAAGGGAAGGATTACTAATCCCACACTATGGGTTTTGGGATAAAGGTATACAGTAATGTTGTACTGGGGAGTGTTAGTTAGGGTTAGTACATGGGCATAGCCATTGTGTTTTTAGGAAGATTTTTAATTGCTTTTTGAAGAATGGTAATGATGACAGAGATGCAAGTTTGCTGGGAAGCCTGTTGCAAATCTTCCCCACAGAAATTGAGAAAAGAGAATCACCTGCTTTGTTGTGGGATTTCTGGATGGTGACCAGTAGTTTATTTGCTGAGTGAAGAGTAGTAAGATTTATGTAGGGGGAGATGAGGCTACTGAGAATGGCAGTTTTACTAGGATGGTACAGAATCTTATGGGTGATGGTGAGTTGTTGAAATTCTAGCTGGTTTTGCAGTTCTAGCCATCCTAGATGTTTGAGATTTAGACAATGGTGAGTTTTAAGTGGGGAGCCAGTAGCAAATCTGGCAATATTGTTATAAGAAGTAGTTAGCTTATTAAGGTTGCTTTTGGAAAGATTAGTATAAATGGGGGAGGCATAGAGCAGAGTAGAGATCAGATGGGTATGGGCAATGGTAGTTTTGGCTTCAGGGGTGAGGAAAGGTTTTATCTTATACAAGAAACCAAGTTTTCTATTTACTGTTTTAATAGTAGAGTTGATATGCGAGTCAAAGTTAAGGTTGTGGTCAATTGTTAGACCTAAGAATTTGGTAGTTGGGTCAGGAGCTATGATCATACCATTGTTGGATGTAATAGTGAAATTTATTTGGAAGGATTTAAGAGTTGGAGTAAATAGCAATAGTTTTGTTTTGTTTTTTGGCATTTAGAAGGAGGCAACGTTGTTGGAACCAGTTTTTGACTAGGTTAAATACTGTTTGTGTGATGGATTGGAGTTCAGATGAAGAGGAGGCTTTACAAATCAATGTGGAGTCATCTACATATTGTATGCAGGTAGCTAGAGGTAGATTTATACTAAGGTCATTTATGAATAAGGAGAAGAGTAGAGGTCCCAGGATAGAGCCTTGAGGAACACCAAGGGTAATAGGGAGATGTTTGGATAGGTTATTGTCCAAAAGGACAGCCTGCTGTCTATTATGTAAGTAGGACTTGAACCATTGTAATGCCTGTGAGTCAAGTGAGAATGATTTGAGTATGTTAAGAAGTATTTGATGGTTAACCATATCAAAAGCTTTAGCTAGGTCTATGAACAGTGCAGAGGAGAGCATGTTATTATTACAATGTTTATTAATGCAGTCAGTAAAGGATAGGAGAGCAGTGGTGGTACTATGGAAAGGTCTAAAACCATGCTGACAGTCAGCGAGAAGGTGGTCAAGAAGTTGTTGGTGGATGCATTTTCCATGATTTTGGCTAGAGGAGAAAGTAGGGCTATAGGCCGAAAGTTAGAGAGTTCAGTTGAGGTACCACCCTTGTGAAGTGGGATTATGTGAGAGATTTTCCAGAGAGAAGGAATGGAGCCTTCAGTGAGTGTTCTATTAATTAAGATAGAAATGGGATAGGCAAGTACTTTTGCTGCAGTTTGAAGGTATTCAGCTGGTAGGAGATCAGCTGAGGGAGCACATGGTTTAAGTTTATGAAGTAGAGTATAGATGAGGGATGTAGGAACTGGTTTTAAGTGAAAGGTAGAAGGTATGCTTGGTAGGGAGGATGAGAGGATAGAAGTAACAGGAGGTAATGTGTTTGCTAGAGATTGGACAGTTTCATCAAAAAAGGTATTAAAAGCATCAGCAATCTGGTTGGGAGTGTTAAGAGAGAGACCTGATGGGGTTGGTGTTTTGAAGTAGCCTGGGTGTAAAAGTCTATTTATGCCTGACCAGAAGGTTTGTGGTTGTTGTTGGTGCTTTTGCTGGAGTTTAAAATAATATTTTTTTTATCAAGAAGTATTGATTTTTGGTAACATTTCTTAGGTACTTAAAGTATTGACGATCAATTGGGTCTTTAGTGTTTCTCCACTTGGACCAGATTTTATTTCTTAGTAGGATCTGTTACCTAGTCTCTTTAGTGAGCCATGGGGCTGGTTTACTTCTAGTTCTCATAGAGCATGAGGGGCATGGAATTCCAGGATTTGTAAGAAATTGGAGTTAAAATAGGACACTGCTTCCTCAAGAGGGAGTTGTTTTAAGGGTGACCAGTCACAGGCTTGAAGCTCTGCCTGGAAGTTTGTTGGATTGAAATCTTGTTTGTTCCGGGTGGTTTTAAAGGTAGTTTGGTTTGGGATAAAGTTTTTTTGTCTAGATATATAGGTAAGTGAGTGGTCACTAATATCACCAGGAAGGATACCTACTTTGTAATAGAGAGGATGGCTGTTAGTTAAGATCCAGTCTAAGGTACTTTCTTTGCTACTGGGTTTATGGATTTTGGTAGGGGTGGTAATTGTTTGGGAAAAGCCATAAAGGTTTATATGGGTTGTGGGTTTGTGTGAGGTACAGGTGTTCCAGTCTATATTAAAGTCACCAAGTACAATGGTTTCCTGTGGGAAGGATGTAGAAAACCAGCAGAGAATACTTTCTAGGATGCTGATGTTACTGCCTGGAGGCAGGTAGGAGCATATTATATATATAGATTTATTAGCATTGACCTGGAGCTTGGAGATAAGGGTTTCAACGTTGTTATCTAGAGGTGGTTGTACTCCTAGTGAAGTAACCTGTAACTGAGATTTGTATAGAATTGCTACCCCACCACCCTTTTTGGTTCTTCAGTCTAATCTCAAGATATTATAACTATGTGGAATTATTTCATTGTCCTTTATTAATGGTTTGAGCCAGGTTTCTGTTAAGCATAAGATATCATATGAGTGTGTATCTAGTAGAGCGTGTAGGTGGCTAACTTTATTGTTAACGCTCCTTATATTGAGAATTTGGGGTTTTACTGGGAGTGCAGGGGGAGGACGAATGAGGTAGGAGGGGGTTTATAGGAGTGATGCTGTTTGGTCCTGGGTTGGGATGAATGTCACCATGAAGGAACAATTGTTTTTGAGTACTATATGAAAGCTTCAGTAGTTTACAGCAATTATTTTGTGATTTCCTATATTGGAGGTAAGTAAAATGGGCTACTCTATGATACTTTGGCAAGAGATAGTTGAGGTAGATGTTATGTTTGAATGGATTTGGAAGGCTAGCTGACTTAATAGTAATGTTTGTTTTAGGGGTTGGTGAGATGTGGTATACTGTAGAGTTTCATAAAAGGTAAGGATATAGGGTATAGAAAGAATAGATAGTGTTGCAAGTGAGAAAAATAGATTTATAAATCTGGGTTTGTGAGTTAAGGGCATGGTGACGGGGAGTATAGAATGTAGTCAGACATTAGGGGGTAGGTAGAGAGATAGTCTAATGTAAAGGAATATTTAAGGGGGTAGAGTTAGTTTCAGAATGGGAGTGGGTGTGTAGGTATTTGACTTGTAATGAATACTTAACAGCTATTGGATAGTAAGGAAGGGGTGTGGCTCTGAAAGTATAAATGTAGGACCACTGGGGGTGGGTGGAAATTGGGGGTAGGGTAGGGGAGCGGAGTGAGCCCGCAGGGCGAATGGAGTGGGTTAGAGCAGGTAAAGGAAGATTCTACAGAGACAATCTGAAAGCAGCAGATTCCTGAGGCATTCTAAATAGTAACAGGCAAGTAGAATGTGGTAAAGCAGGTGTGAGGCAGAGAAGGATAGTGGAGTGGAAAGAAGAAAAATATAGCTAGATGGTCAGGAGAGAAAAGGTAAGAGCAGTGTAATACAACAGGAAGATTAGCAACTAGTCAAGGGATGAAATCTGAGAAAGTATTCTGAGATGATATTTGGGAAGGTGGCATAAGAGTTATAGCCCAAGGCTAAATTAGGGTGCCACCTAGTGGGCAGAGAGTAGAAAACAACAAAGGTATCTGTAATAATGTTAGCTGGTAGAAGTAGTTCAGATAATAAATTCCAAGGGGAGAAATTAGCAGTAGTTACAGGGAAAGTAAAAAGTATGGCTGCTGGCTTCCTGACTCGGTATCTTAATTACTTTCTATACTAGGTAAAGTATAAATAAAGTCAGCTTAATAGTTAGGCCCAGGGTGGAACATACTTTCTTAATACCTTTGGTTACTGAGAAAAAGTATTGGGGCAGCAGGTTTCTTTGGTCAGACATTGGGATGGTTGAAAGTAAATTAAAGGGGTCCTTAATATCCATGCAGGTCCCTTAGTGCAGGATAGGAGGTAGAGAGTTTCTTAATCCCTTTGGTTACTGGGAAAAAGTACTGGGGCAGCAGGTTTCTTTGGCCAGATGTTGGGATGGCTGAAAGTAAATTAAAGGGGTCCTTAATGACCAGGCAGGTCCCTTAGTGCAGGATAGGAGGTAGAGAGTTTCTTAATCCCTTTGGTTGCTGAGAAAAAGTACTGGGGCAGCAGGTTTCTTTGGCCAGACGTTGGGATGGCTGAAAGTAAATTAAAGGGGTCCTTAATGACCAGGCAGGTCCCTTAGTGCAGGATAGGAGGTAGAGAGTTTCTTAATCCCTTTGGTTACTGGGAAAAAGTACTGGGGCAGCAGGTTTCTTTGGCCAGACGTTGGGATGGCTGAAAGTAAATTAAAGGGGTCCTTAATGACCAGGCAGGTTCCTTAGTGCAGGATAGGAGGTAGAGAGACTAGAACAGATCCTCTGTGGCCAGGGACATGCAGCAGCCAGGGGAAATCCAGGGTTAATAGAGATAAACAAGAAGTTATGTATTCATCATAATGTTCCATGTTTGTTGTCCATAATCTTGCCTTCATTCTTGCTGGTTGGATTCAGAAGCAAGCATCGGTTCCAACTCAGCTTAATACTAAAGCTCGAGAGCTTCCACTGGCTCGAGGCTATACCCTATCCCATCATGCTTAGGGAATATAACCCAGATCTTGTTTACAAAATAGTAACACATTTGAAAATATGTACAAAATCCCAATGGTAATAGTTATTAGCCTATGCCTCAAGAGGCAAGAAGGGAAGCAGAGAACACAATTTGCAACCAATAAAAATTTCCTGTCGATCCTCCAGGAGAGGAGGTTGGGGGAAGGAGGGTGGGAAGCAGGAATGAAGGTGAGCTTATGGACAACAAACATGGAACATTATGGTGAGTACATAACTTCTTAATGTTATGTTGTCCTATCTTGCCTTCATTCTTGCTGGTTGGAACAGCGTCCCTAGCACCTTCTTTCTTGGGTGGCTCAAGGGAATAAACTCTTCAGAACAGTAAAACCAAAGGAAGCCCTGTTCCGGGAGGCCACGTCTACTTTGCAATGAGTGATAACAGTATGAGGTTTGACAAATGTGGCTGCAGCACAGATTGAATCCATAGGTAATCTGGCCTGAAAGGTGGTTGAAGTTGACATAGCTCTTGTTGAGTGGCCTCTAATTAATCTTTCCTGGAAGTTGTTTATGTTGAGAATTATATGCATGGGTAATAGTGTCAGTAAGCCATTTTGACAAGGTAACTTTTGATATTGGTGCACCTTTTCTATTATCTGAGAAGGAAATGAATAACTGGTCAGATTTTCTAAATTCCTTTGTTCTATGCAAGTAAAAATGTAATTGTCTGTGTACGTCCAATTGATGTAGTGAATATTCTGCTTTGTTGCCATAGTTTGGAAAGAAAACAGGCAGGTCAATAGATTGGTTTAAGATGGTTTCAGAACATACTTTGGGAGGGAATGAAGGATTTGTTCTAAGAGAGACTCTGTCTTTATGAAAAACTAAGTAGGGAGGACGTATGGACAGAGCTTGAAGTTCCAAAACCCTCCTAACTGAAGTAATGACTACCAGAAAAACTGTTTTCCAGGTTAGAAATTTTAGTTGGCAAGAGGAAGCTGGTTTGTATGGTGGGTGAATCAGAGTAGACAGTAGATAACCGAGGTCCCAATAAATTGGTGGTTCCCTTATTGGAGGCTTTAGTAAGACTGTACCTCTCAGGAAAGCTTTGCATAGTCTGTGAGACATTATTTTTGATCCTATATCTCCTATGTGGTAGTTAGATATGGCAGCTAATTGTACTCGTATGGCAGCTGCTGCTGCATCTTCACTGAAAATTTCTACTAAGAAATCTAAAATTGTATGTACAGGGGCTGGGAAGTGGTCTATGTCATTCTTAGAAGCTCAACAAGAAAATATTTTCCATTTACTCGCATGAAGCTTTCTAGTTATCTTATGAGCTGAAATTAGAATATGTCTCACTGCAGGGATATGTCTGGAAGCCTGGCTAAGATTGAAAGTAGAGCAGCCAAGCTGTCAGTTTGAGGGTCTGGATAGAGGGATAGAGTGTTCCTGACTGATAAGTCAAAAGATCTGGTACTGGGTCCAGAATCCATGGCTCTTCTCGAAGATGGGGTCATAGGAATGGAAACCACATCTGATGAGGCCAGTATGGAGTACTGAGTATCAACCTACAACTCAATGATTTGGCTTTCTGTAGGACTTTGTGGATTAAAGGGAAAAGAGGAAAGACATAAAGGAGATCCGGGGGCCAATCATGAATGAGTGCACCCCTTGGTGACTCCCCCAGTGGGGGAATTAGGGCAAGGTAGCTGCTGCATTTGGTGTTCATGGATGTGGCAAACAGGTTGCAGCAAGGCTGGCCCCACTTGCGAAATATCTGGTTCGCAATTTCCTGTTTTAGGGACCACGCATGAGGCATTAGAATTGCTCTGCTCAATTTGTCCGCTATCATGTTGGATTTCCCGGGAATATACATTGCAATCAGAAAATGTTAAGAAGAGACTGCCCACTGCCATTCTCTTTGAGCCTCTCAGCACAGGGGGTAGGATCTGGTTCCACCTTGTTTGTTGATATACCACACCACTGACATGTTGTCTGTCTGTATTGCAATTGTACCTGGTGGGAGAGAGTTCTGGAATGCCTGCAATGTCAGAAGCACTGCTCTCATCTCTTGGACATTGATATCAAGTGGTACTCATGTTCCTGCCAAGTTCCTTGGACAGTCTTTCCCAGATATTGCCCCCCAACCCTATCTGGGAAGCGTCCGTGGTCACTGTGGCTACTGGTTGGTGGAGAGAGAACAGCCTGCCTAGAGTTATCTGCATGGAATGAAGCCACCCGTGTAGGTCTTTCTTGCAGGAGTATGTAATGAAAATCTTGTGGGACATGGGTAACTCCTGCATGGACCATTGAGCGAAGAGAAGCCACTGTTGGATTCTCATATGTAGACGTGCCAGAGGTACTAATGTTATAGCAGCTGCCATAGTGCCCAAGATCTTTAGAACCAACTTTGTCTGTACTTTCTTTTTTGAGAGCAAGATGGACACTTGATGTTGCAGTGTCTGTACCCTGATGTGAGGCAGTTTTGCTACCATGTCTTCTGTGTTTAGGTCTGCTCCTATAAACAAAATATTCTGTAATGGCAACAAGTCAGATTTTTTTTTTTAATTTATGGCGATGCCCAGTTCCGAGCAAAGATGAATGGTGGTGTCTCTTGCCTTTGTTAGTAAATGCTCAGTTGTGGCAGTTAGGAGCCAGTCATCTAAGTATGGAAGCACCCAGAATCCTAGATGACTCAGGTGAGCTGTGACTACTGCCATGCATTTGGAAAACACTCTGGGGGCTGTAGTGAGACCAAAGGGAAGAGCACAGAATTGGTAATGACTGGCTCCCAGCCATGTTCATTTTTATATGGTAGTATACATCTAGAAGATCGATTGAGCACATCCAATTGTCTTTTCCCAGAAAGGGAAGTATAGACTGCAGTGTAACCATCTGGAACTTTGATTTTTTTATGGACTTGTTCAGCCTGCTGAGATCCAAGAAGGGTTTCCAGTCCCCTGTATTTTTGGAACTAAAAAGAATCTTGAGTAAGTTCCGGATCCAGTTTGGTCTGCAGGGACTTCTTGGATGACTCTTTTTCTTAGCAACTTTTGTATCTCTAGAGTTGCTTGATCCCTTTGACAGGGTGGAATGTCTGAGACTGTTCTTGTTTTTGGGGTGGGGTGGATATGTTGTATCCCGCCATCTCTCAAGAGCACTAGAAGGGTCTGCCAGAAAAATGTATCTCTGTCGCCCTGGATTTGTGGACCCCCTCTGCCGCAAGGTTGGCATCTTCCATTGTTTCTTCCAACTGTAGGCCCAAACACTCAGTGAAAGGAATGCCTCCTCAGAGCAATTCCTGTACCAGCTGCCCTACTCTCACCATCGGCTACATAAGAAATGAGCTGCATAGAATAATTGACTACTGAATATAAAGTAGCAAGCTGGGCGGTCACCTTGTCTGGAACCCCTCCAGCTGTGGAACCTCTGGTAAAATTAGTCAAATAGTTCAGAGATCTAAGTGTAAAATCCACTGAAGAGAACATCCACTTTCCATACCTGTCCATCGTTCGAGACTCCTTATTCGGCAGATGGACAGATGTAGAAGTCTCAGCTAACTCCTTTTTGGTGGCCACCACCACCACCATAGAATCTACTGGGAGGGTGTATATTATGTTATCGAACTTTTAAAAGTTTGAACGTCATATGGTCAACACCATATGATCAAACTTTTAAACGTTTGAACGTTTCATTGGAAATCTCTGTACAGTGCAGAATGGGAAGATTTCCCTTTCCTGCACTGTAGTGCGATCTTGGAGTTCATATATTTAACAGCAGAGGGTGTGGGGGTGCAGGGGGCTTGTCCCCTTTTATTTTTTTTTTTTTTTTTTTTTTTTTTTTTTTATTTTATTTTTTTTTTTTTTTTTTTGATTTTTTAAGTTTTTATCATATGGCTTCGACCATATGATGTTCGAACTTTTAAATTTTCGATAAGGTAATATATACCCCTACTGGGACACCTTTGCTTAAAAAGTCTTTGTCTGTTATGAATTTGTTGGGCCTCCTCGGAACATGTTCCATGGATTCTGGGGAGCCCCACGCTTTTTGACTAATAACATTGAGGAGCTAGTCAAAGGGCAGAGACACCCAAGAGATGGAGAGTCAAGAACAAAATGCCTGAGGGTCTTCCAGCCACCTCTCTGCTTCAGGATCTCTAGGATGTCTGAGAAGGATATATTGTCAGATGGTGACCATGGGCACCCTTCTGAATCATCCAAGTCCGTATCTGAAGTGACCGACTCCTCAGGGGAGCCTAGATGTTTCCTCTTACATGTTCTCTTCCAAGGGGCCTCCCCAGAGGGATCCTCTGGGGAGGTTTTGGAAGAGAGGGACTCACCCAATGGGGCATTGGTTCTCTATGCCTGGGAGGGAGGGATGGTAGACAGGCAGACACCGGCACCTTTGGGGGAAGAGGGAATGGATCCAAGAGTGGAGCCATCAGAGGTGACAGCACACTCTTCATCACCTCGAAGGCACCATGACCCAGGTCTGAGGAAGCCTCCAGCTGCAAAGAGGCAGGAAACTCTTCTCGCACCAAGGAGGTGGGCTTCAAGCCGATGTAGACACTGAGCTCAACCCACGCCAATGCCTGAGAAGTAGATTCGGATCCAACAAGACTCTCCTCCCTGGACCCGATGGGAGAGCATCAACTCCCAGACCCTTCAATCGAAGATGGTACCGAAGAGTCTCGGACCCGACGGTTCCACCACAAACACATCCAAGCACTCCAGCTCTGAATCCAGTCAGGTCAGAGGAGGAATAGAAGAAGGAGCAGTAGCAGAAGTCCGTTCCAATTCCTTTTGACCTGGACTTGAATGGTTCTTGCAAGAGCCGGTGTCCAAAGCAACCTCTTGACCCGCCGCTCCACTTTGTCATCCGACAGACTCCTGGATTATTGAGAGGATGGGGCCGAGGATTTTACACTGCCAGCCACAGACTGTAAAATGGGTGATTGAGGAACTGAGGAGACCAGCCCCAAGGTTGGGGATGGCTCTGTATATGGCTCCTAATGGGTTCCGACAAAACTGGTGGAACAAAGGGGCATTTTTTTTCGGGCCCGAAAGCCTTTGGGTATGAAGTCATATACTTGGACAGAATTTTTGCCAGCTCAGAAGCAGGAGCCAAAGAAGAAGGTCTTTCCGATGACTTGTCAGATTTAAGAGAAGATTTTGAAGAGGTCTGGTTCCCTTCTAGTGCCTCAGCAAATGGAGGCAGTCCCTTGATCATATGTTTATTTCTATTCTCCTGCAGTACCCTTGAAATGAACCCATGACAAATGGAACATGAGTCTTGAAGGTGTACCGCACCTAAACAGTAGATACAACTAGTGTTCCCGTCAGTTAAGGACATTTTCTGAGAACAGGAGTCACACCTTTTGAAGCCTGACTGCTTTACTTCTTTTCCTTCCTTAGACATAGTAGATAAAACAACAGCAACAACAACAAACACTTTCCAGGAAAACTAGGCTGATGATAGTGGTAACAAGACTAGCAAAAAAAAAAAAACTATCAAACTATTAACACCACACTAAGAACAAGGTAATTATATAATTGATGACATATAGATGTTAGATTAGTTAGTGTACTGCTGAACTACAAGATAATTTACACATCTATGTACTACTAAAATTACTATGTTCATGCATAAAAGTTTATAATTCTCAAAACTATTATATATTCTGGTATAACCAGAATACCTTTCTGTAAGTGTTTCTGTACAAACTATGTAAGTGTCAAAGTAGGAATCTGTTCTTGTACATAAGTATATAATTGTCATAGTCACACTGTCTTCATGTATGTAACTATGGAACTTTTCTCCCCGGGCCTCCGCTGAAAATGGACCAAAATCCAGTCAGACTTTCTTGGTTAACATATGTAAAATAAATAAATAAAATAAAATAATTGCTACTATACTTTTTTTTTTTTTTTTTATACAGTCATACAGGAAAGGTTTATACAATCATACAGGAAAGGGTCTACAAGAGAGGTCTCTAAGTAAAACCAATCTCCTCTAGCCAGAGATATCTCTAAATTAAATGACGAAAGTAAGCGGAAGGGGAGCCCTCTAATTTACATGGGCAAGGAAAGAAAAAAGGCGAACCCTCTAAGTTAAATGGGTTCATCAAAGATAACAGAAGCTTTTAGCAAAAACAGAATGGGGAGAAGCTGTAGGCCTAACGAAAAATGACAGCCAGCCACAAACCGCAACAACGAAAAAAACTAGCAATTCACCACATGGTGAATACCTAAAACACTATAACTAACTACAAGAACAATATTTACCTAAAAACTATTGTAGAAAACAGAGAAATAATGAAAAAATATTTTCACTTAGCCTGAGCCTAGTAAGAAGCACCCAATAGTTTATCGGCAAACGAGATCTGGGTTATCTTCCCTAAGCATGATGTATAGTCTCGAGCCAGTGGAAGCTTTTGAGCTTTAGCATTAAGCCGAGTTGGAACCGATGCTCAGTTCTGAACCCAACAAGCAAGAATGAAGGCGAGATAAGACAACATAACATCTGTTATTAATCTAGTTTTGCAGAATTAATGCAGTTATGTGAAGGAAGCTGGATTATTTTATTGTAGCCATTTTTTTATAAATCATGATCAAACATCTGAGGAATGCAGTCAATAATATGTCTGTAATTGAATGCATCACATAAAATTTAGAACATCAGAGCTTCTGGGGCCATGGAGCCACAAATCCCCGGCTGTATACAGGGATTTTGACATAAGCTTCATAGAGGGCCCCATCCCCAACTTTTGCCGTTGGATCCATACCCATTCAGAATTCTGCACATAAGGTCACAATGGATTCATTTGGGAATTGAGACAGTGTTGTCATTATTTCTTTAATGTTCCTAACACTTAGACCTCAGAGGTGTGCATAGAAGGTCGCAGTAGCTTCATTAGGGCAGTGTAATCTCTATGAGCAACAAGTTAGAAAATATTACCAAAGTCATTATTGTTTTACTTTTCACACATTTATAGAGATGACCATTTTGGGTGGAGGATAAGAAACATGCTATGTATATACATCTGGCAGCAATAAGTTGAAATGTATTACTGTGGCCATTTGTTATTTCACGTTCATTCCAGTCTAACTTCAGAGGGGTACAAAAAAGCCTGCTGCTTTTTGGGGTATGGGTGAGGAGGCATGCTATGTATATGTATGCCAGCAGTAACAGCTTGAAATAGATTACTCTGTCCATTTGATCTTTCACTTTTATCTCAGTCTAACACCAGAAGGGTAAACAGAAGGTAAATGTAATTTTTGGAGCTAAGAAGGCAGGTACAACTCCTAGATATTATTTATGTGTTCTCATAAGCATTTGCTTTCTCAGTTTCTTGAAAATTAAAAAACATGTGAATGACACCAAGTACAAACAGGTTTAGTGCTTTAGTTCCTTTTACTGAATGGAACTTCTTTAGAATGATAAACAGTATCCAGATTACCCTCAACTGTACCAAGTACAATGTTACATAACTACTGCCAATCTATCACAGTTTAAAATCATTTAAGTCATCATTTCTAAAAACAAAGTGACCTGATTCAAAACCAACTAATTCCAATTTCTAAGACTTAAAATACATTTATTATATTGGTCACATCACTGAGACAGATTGAGACATTTTGGAATCATGTGACCTATTCCATTAATTAATTGACTTAGTATGCTATGTTTGTGCCTGGTATCAATGATAAGCCATATGCCCAGTATTACAAGCATTTGAACTTTAAGGTTTGAGTATAACTTATTTCTTCCCTGAAAAAAAGAGAGAGCCCTAGTGAAGGAGATCTGAAGATAAAAGCCATACTTGCTGTAGGCAGAGAAGGGAATGGGCGGATCACACATATTGTGAAGTTACTGTATATTGCTGGTCTCTCTTTTGCTCTAAAAGTGGATTTGGGGACACTTCAGCATAAATAGCAGACTAATACTAATACTAAACTTTGTGAAAGACTAGATTGAGATTGTCATACTTTCCGAATCTGAATTTTCTCTCTCTCTCTTTTTTTATACAGTGAACTGCTGGCAAAGGGATACACTGAGACACATTACACCAAGGATGGGACACCAGTGACCAGTCAACCTAATCATACAGTGAGTACTGACAGAGATTCCCTTTTCTGTTTATACCACATATCTGCAGATATCTTTATGTATCACATCACTGAAGAATAACTTAGGAACAAGAACTTTTGCATCTACTTGAGTGCTTTTGCTCAGGACACTCAAAGACAGAATGCTTCTAAGATCAGTGACACTGCAGTGCAGATGCTGCTAATGACATACCTTTTATGCTGGATGTTCATAAGGGTACTGACATAGCAGTACAGTGGTGTTGCACACTTATTATTCTGGTTGAATCTTCCTAAAGGAAGTGACAATTGCTTACAGTTATTTAGACATTATTCAGGATGAATATTTGATGGGGGTAGTGGGTGGATGGGTGGACTTGGCTAATCGGGTAGCAACTCTATAGTAGAATGTTTTTCCATAGGCATCAGTCAGGCAGAGTGCTCTTAACCGGCATTGATACTGTAATACAGTGTTGTTATAGGGGTACCATTAAATTTGAAAGCTTCTAAGGGGTAGCAACGCTATGATACAATGTTGTTACATCAGCACCACTCAAAATCATTGTCTGTAATGATTAGTGACCCTGTAATATAACATTGTTATACAGATGCCATTTACACTAAATGTTCCTGAAGAGTGATGACAGTGTAATAGAGTCCTGTTACATAGACACCACTCAGACCGAGTGTCCCTAACGGGTAGTAACAATAGTACAATGCTTTTGCTCAGACACCAGTCTGGGTGAAAGTTCTTATGAGGCAGTACTGTAATATAGTCTTCTTGCTCAGACATCACTCTTCTTGAGCATTACTTCTGTGTAGTATTACTGTACTGCAGTGTTAGTGCTGCAGTGTTATTGTACAGATGCTTTTCATATGAAGTATTGCTAAGGGGTAGTATTATAGTGCTGTAGTGTTATTGTACAGATGCTTTTCATACTAAGTATTGCTAGGGGGTAGTATTACCGTACTGCAGTATTATTGTACAGATGCATTTCATACTAAGTATCGCTGAGGGGTAGTATTACAGTACTGCAGTGTTATTGTACAGATGCTTTTCATACTAAGTATTGCTAGGGGGTAGTATTACCGTACTGCAGTATTATTGTACAGATGCATTTCATACTAAGTATCGCTGAGGGGTAGTATTACAGTACTGCAGTGTTATTGTACAGATGCTTTTCATACTAAGTATTGCTAAAGGGTAGTATTACTGTACTGCAGTGTTATTGCATGTATGCTTTCCATACTAAGTATTACTAAGGGGTACTATTACTGTACCACAGTGTTATTGTACAGATGCTTTTCATGTTAAGTTTTGCTAAGGGTTAGTATTACTATATCATAGTATAATTGCACAGATATTTTTCATACTAAGTATTGCTAAGGGGTAGTATTACAGTACTGCAGTGTTATTGTACAGATGCTTTTCATACTAAGTATTGCTAAAGGGTAGTATTACTGTACTGTAGTGTTATTGCATGCATGCTTTTCATACTAAGTATTACTAAGGGGTACTATTACTGTACCACAGTGTTACTGTACAGATGCTTTTCATGTTAAGTATTGCTAAGGGTTAGTATTACTATATCATAGTATAATTGCACAGATGTTTTTCATACTAAGTATTGCTAAGGGGTAGTATTACTGTACCGCAGTGTTATTGCACAGATGCTTTTCAAGCTAAGTATTGCTAAGGGATAGTATTACTGTACTGTAGTGTTATTTAAACTGGGGGTTGGCATAATGGTTAAGGTGTTTGCCTTATAGACACAATATGTGGGGTTTGATTCTCACATGGGGTAGAAAGGTTAGGCTTAAAATGACCCACAAGGGCAGTTAGTCTAGTATTACCTGACAGCATGGGAAAATATGATTGACAGACCATGATGCTTTGCCAGAGATCGTCTGCATCTGTCTCACTTGTGCTTCAGGCTTCTGGCAAAGGCTCTTACCACTCCCATAGTGCCTTTTCTTTAGGAAAAGTGATGAGGTTAAAACTACCAACATAAAAATTTCAACAAAATGCAAATTAAAGGTCATGCTGCTAAATGCTAGGAGTCTAAACATGAAACTGCACTCACTGCAAGCATTCTTAAGCCTGGAATATGCTGACATCTGCGCAGTCACAGAAATCTGGTTCAAAGCTGCGGAGAGCACCCCAGCTTTACTTGGTTACTCATTCTATCATACATTCAGACCCCAAACTGTGGACAGTAAAGCCAAAGGAGGTGGACTTTCAATATATATTAAAAGACATGCACACCTCCAGGCTGGTCAAAAAGTATGATGCAAAGGAGACACTCCAGGTGCAGTTAACCATTGACAAGACCCGTATACAAATCATAGCTAGCTACCGGCCCACAAATCTGACTCAAGATGCCCAATCTGCCTATCTGGACCCCTTCGAGTCTGTCAAGATTCAACCCTTTACCCTGATCCTGGGTGACTTTAACTACCCAAACATAGACTGGAAGAACTACTCATGCCAGAACACAGCCCAAAGATTCCTCAATTTTGTCAATGCAAATATTTTGGAACAGCTAGTCAATACCTACACAAGAGGTGCTAATATGTTGGGCTTGGTATTAACCAACATGAATAACCACTGCAGCATCCCTGCAGTATCACCCTCCCTGGTAAGATCAGATGATAAAGTGGTCACTTTCAAAATCAACATCTCCACTGCCCCAAAACTTTTCTAAAGCTGACTACAGCCTCCTTGATTACAGCTCCAGAAGCACAGCACCTCCCCTCTCACCACAGCTCTCAATGGTATCCAGAATTATACCAAAGCACTATATGAGTATTTATATAGATGCACAGAATCCAGAATACCCAACAGGACTAAATGATTTACTGCAAGGAAGAGTTAACCTGTCTGAAACTGATCATCTGTAACAAAACAACCCAAAAAAAAAATAAAAAAAAAAAACCAAAAAACCAAGACCAAGAAGGAGCAAAGCTCCACCTTAGCCTGAACAAGCAGAAATAAGCAACGGAAGCACTGGTAGCAAATCTCCAACTCAACTTCCAAATTGGCCAGTAGAGACAATCATAAGGCCTTTCTTTCTTCACACATGTCATAATCAAATGAAGCAGAAGAGATCTGTTCAGAGTTGGTGGCCAAAGCCAACACATACAAATGCCCAAGATAGCATATTTGTTGGCTGTGATAGAGATTCAGAAAAACTTCACCCCCCTCCTCCTCCATCAAATCAAGACATTTCAGTACCTGCCCCCCCCCTTATATCTAGGAGGGATGTCATCATGCTCTCTCTCAAAGCAAAAAAACAAGCCTCCATGGGACCCCGATAACATCCAAAACAGCAGCAGGCTGAGTACCCCTATTCAAGAATTCAAGAAAGAAAAACCTCAGTACTGGCTTTGTAGAGGCTGAGTGGATAGCCCATCATCCCGTTGCTGCTGTTGACGGCCCGATCTGGGATCTAAAAACCCCATCAACCAGCCTACTAAGCCTCTGCAAGGCCGTAATGGAGGATTCCATCATGGACTCATTAACAAGGACATTTGGCCTCCTCACAACGATCCCACAGTTTGGCTTTGTTTGTGGGAGGTCATGTCTGTTAAAAAATTTGGACTTCTTTGAGAGAAGTCACCAAAGCCATGTGGGAGGGAAAACAGTGCACACACACCCTAACTTGATCTGCCCAAAATGCCATCCTTCTATTCCTTCGGGCATAACAGAGATAAAAAGTCTCAACTAGGCATCAATCCGTATGTTACCAGATGGGTAGCTGACCAGCTCACTGACAGAGCCCACCTAGTCAAAATAGGGGAAGCTACCTCAAGCAGTAGACCCAAAATGAGTGGCGTACCCCAGGGTTTGGTCTTGGGGCCTCTGTTATTTGGGATATACTTTTCTGAGGTGCAGGCCAGAACCAGTGGGCTATGGCTGACCAAGTTTGCAGATGACTGCAAGCTGGGTGCTGTTATCAATTCCCCTAGTGATGTAGACATCCTCCAAGAGGGTCTCACCCAAACAAATGACTGGTGCCAGAAACATGGCCTCAAGCTGAATACCAAAAAAATGCATCATCATCCCCTTTGGGGAGAGTGATGTCCTCACAAATGATCAATTAATAATGTCCTAAGCATGTAATTAGTCATGAGGGATTTCGGGACCCAGGTTGATAGCAACCTGACTTTCGACCACCATGTTGCTTTTGTTGTACAGAAAGCTTTCTACACAATCCACCTCATAAGTAAGGGTATCTCTTCCAGGGACAAGGAGGTCATAACATCTCTGTATTCTTCTCTTATAAGGCCCATTATTGAGTACAACACCCCATCTGGCATGTACCTCACAAAGCACATACAGCAGCTGGAGAGACCACAGAGGTTCCTCACCAGGAGAATCCAGGGCCTTAAAAGACTACCATACACAGATAAGCTAAAAGACCTATCCCTCTACTCAGTTTCATACAGACTCCTCATAGGTGACCTCTGACTTGCATACAAGGTGATCTCGGACCCCGCCTTGATGAGACTGCTGCATATCCACATGTCAAGCTCCACTCAAGTAAATTGCATGAGTGGCCTGAACCTTGTTTGCGGTACAGACTTGTGTCCCAGAGACTCCTCCATCTGTGGAATAGATTCTCTCTCCACATCAAGCAGAGTACCTCTTTAACCCTTTTTAAGTGCAACATGGATAACTGGATGGGAAACAGAAAATACATCCCTGGGATTCCACAAGTGTCCCTTCTGGACAGAGGCACCTGGTGCTGACTTGCCTAAACATGGGCTAAATTCTTGGCTAGGCTTATATGGGCCTCAGGGCCAATATGCTAATGGTTAGTATTACAGTACTGCAGTGTTATTGTACAGATGCATTTCATACTAAGTATTGCTAAGGGGTAGTATTACTGTACTGCAGTGTTATTGCACAGATGCTTTTCATACTAAGTATTGCTAAGGGATAGTGACACTATACTACAGTTTTATTGTGGAGACAGAATTCAGGCTCAGCATTCCTGAGTAATAATGAGACTGCAGTTCTGTGCATTGACAACCATGCATGCTCAGCCTTCTTAACGTGTCGTGACACTGTAATACAGTCTTCATGCTCAAATGCCACTCAGGGTGAATGTTTTTGTGATGTCATTCACATTGTGTTATCCTAAGGGGGTAGTATTATTTTACTACAGTGGTGTTACAAAGGCACCACTCAGTATGAGTATTACTAAAGAATAGTGACACTGAAGTACAATGTTATTCCACAGACAACATAGGTTGAGTGTTCCTGAGAGATAGTAACACTACATTAGTGTTGTTGCTCAAATATCACTCTAGCTGAGTGTTCCAATGGGTCAGGGACACTGTAATGCAGCATTACTGCACAGAAAACATTCAGGCTGGATGGTCCAAAGGGCTAGTCTCACTGGAGTACATTTTTTGGTGTGCAGATACCACTCAGGCTGAGCATTCCCAAGGAGAAGTGACATGCTAATACAGTGAACTTTTGCACAGACTCCACTCAGGCTGACTGCTCTTAAGAGTAAGTGCCACTGTAATGCAGATGATATTTATTTTCTCTACAATTTTTCAAGAAAAGACAAACAATGATCCTGTCTACAGCAACAGAAAATGCATTATTATTATTAGTTTCTCCCTGCAAGCTTAAGGAGTTGTTAGCCCTACAGGTTATATCACTTGTTCTAGGACTATGAGGCTGCACATTTTCTGTCTTGACAAAACTACAGATTATGAGACAACCTGCTGTGTTGTGATGTTTGCCACAGAGAAAAACACATATTTTGTGGCTGCAGTCTCATATAATTTATTTGTGTGCCAGCCTGTGTTGACCTGCAATCTTCTGTTGATAACCCATTATTATTATTAATATTATTATTATTATTATTATTATTATTATTATTACTATTATTATTATTATTATTGTTGTTATTATTATTATTATTATTATTATTACTATTATTATTATTGTTGTTATTATTATTATTATTATTATTATTATTATTATTATTGTTATTATTATTATTATTATTATTATTATTATTATTATTGTTATTATTATTGTTATTATTATTATTACTATTATTATTATTATTGTTGTTATTATTGTTATTATTATTATTAATATTATTATTATTATTGTTATTATTATTATTATTGTTGTTATTATTATTGTTATTATTATTATTACTATTATTATTATTGTTGTTATTATTATTGTTATTATTATTATTAATATTATTATTATTATTATTGTTATTATTATTATGCTTTGTGTTAAACTTTTATGAAGAAGGTAAAGAAGGTAATCTCTGCACATTCTTCATTCACTGCAATGCCTGGACAGATGTACAGCACATGGTAAGTTTATGCTGGATATAAGCTGGCTGCATGCTCTTTAGCAGGGGTAGATACAACCCCAGCAGGTCACCCACTCTTAACCCAGTCCGCACTCCCATGGAAGGAGGGTTGACAGATGACACCTCACTCCCACTCCTTACTAATTCTGCAGGAGCCAGGACACTAGTCAGCTCTGGGTCACCAGCTGTACTTTTAAATTCATGCCTTCAGGCATCATTATGGTCCTTGTTCATTGATGTCGCATAGGATGGAGTGAATCCTGAGTTTAATAAAAACAAAGCAGAATGTCTGATGACATGTTCTCATGGTACAGCAACTTCCAGTTAAATGATCTCTAGGAATAAATCCCCTGGCATCAGCAAACGTGATCTTTTTTCTAAAACCCAAAACATATTGGAGTAGCATAAAGAGATTAACAATTGTCAAGAAACTGTGAAAAGTGGCAGGAAAATGGATGGTAATGTGTATCTACAAAGTAGTAGGATGAACTCAAGTAACCATATAGGTCATAAGGGACATGTTTTCCTGAAGTTATTGCTCAAGAGTGCATAACTAATACATTACACATGCTATGTGCTCTGTTTGTGATTCATACTGCAGAATGGTTACCAGATGAGCATAAAAGGCAAAACCATTAAAACGTGCAAGAGATACAATCTTTATGAAACAATCTAGATTTCAGTATACATTGTGCAAGTTTGAATGTTATACATTTATAAAAGTTCTTCTGAGACCACCTATTTTTTTTTATAAAGTTCATTATCTGTGATTAGCATCACAAGCACTGAGCATCTGCTTTCAAAATGCCACTTTTTTTTCTTTTTTTGGAAATAGCATGTCCAGCTAATGTAGGCACAGTAAGTAAAACATATTGCTGCATTTGGTTCTTTTCTGGGCCCTGAAAGCGTAGCCTTCTCAGGGGGAAAGCTGAAGCTGTAACAGCCACACAGCTGGTACTTTGCTGGTCACTACCAAATAATGAAACAAAGAGTAATTCAGGAGCTGCTAGATGAAAGCTCTCTGTGACCCTAAGTATTGGCTCACCCAGTACTGTAAATACTACATACAACACTCGAAGCTTAGATCCACCTGGGGGCTTCAGCTGGTGTCCTGCTTTGACTGCATAACTAAGATGGCACAGCTGCTGTTGTAATTCTGGAAAGAGGTTTCCTGCCTGCAGCTTCCATCTCCTAATAAGCTAATTAGCCCCAAGGTAACAGTTTTACCACTGCTTGTACCAATTTTTTGGTATTTTGTGTTTGATACTCAGAACTTCACGTCTTAGTTCTTTTCGATTTTTACATGGTTTTATATGGTTCTGTGTGGTCGATGGGAGCTCTTTAAATCTGTAATGCTGGAATGAAAGTATATTATTATCTGACTAGCTTTCAGAGATTCATTAAAGACAGAGACACACTGAGTGACTTTGCATGACTTCTCAAAGGAAGTTGTATTCTTTCTTCCCAACTTCTTCCCTCACTCAACTAAGTAAATGTAGAGCATCAGTTCTTTGAGTTACAGGAAGGCTACTAAAAAAACAATTTGATAAGGCTTTCACCCCGTACTTAGGCTTTTGCTTACTGGGGTTCTTAAGGAACCTTACTATAAAAATTAGGAAACACCAAAACATAGAGGAGAGGTTTATTTTATTAGATGAACACGTTTTCTAACACAGTTCTTTAAGCTTTCAGACTAGAGACCCTTTTGTAGCTATGTATCTACTACTGAGGCTGACTGCAGCTTTCATGTCACTTTCTTACGTATACCTGTATTCGAATCCCTTTCTTACGTATACCTGCATTTGAACAAAGTTGGCACCTTTGGTTCAAGTGTCACATTTGCCACATTACCACTCAGTGTAACTCAGATCAGTTTTTAGGTGTGCGCAGTTATGATGTTTCTGATGACCACTAAAACAGAATACTTTTTTTCCTTTTATGTCACAGTAAGAGCTTTAATATTGTTTCAACTCTTGTACTATATCCTGAGCACTAACTTCTTTTTTCCTGATGTTCTTAGCTATCATAATTTCTGACTGATGTACTCTTAACAGAGTGCAAAGTTTCACCTTATTATTTAAAAAAAAATTATTATCAGTCATTCCTTTTCAGTTCTGACTACATTATTTTTACAGAAGACTTCTTCAGGATTCTGTTAGTATATTTAGGCCCTCTGTATTTGGTACAATGGATCAGTTGAAGTATGGAAACACAAACATCAGAACACTGAGGAACTCCAAAGTCCCACCAACTTGAAGAACAGCTAAATCTCACAAAACAAAGAAATCACTGCTTGTACATATAATGAAAACGGTAATCATCATTGTGTTTCTTACAATCTTGTGATTCAAGCAACTGAAACTCATCTCAGCCACCTGTAGATAAACCTACTAGATCACACATCTACAAAACGGGGATTGTATTTCAGTTAGTTAGCTACCACCTTTGGCAAATGCACTTTGTTGTATGGGCTCATGAGGGCCTGGACCTAGCAAAGCTTGTTAAGCTGGGACACAGCCTGCCCTGTAATTAAAAAGGAATGTATATTGTGGATCCCTGAAAAATAATGATGCAACCATCCTCCCGAACCCTAGGGCATACATTATGAAGCATACATGGGAAAAGTATTGTGTAAAATGTGTTGTACAATGAGAATAAAATGCCAAGTATGATTTCACTGATTGCCTGCTATAAAATGAATGATAATACAAGGAGCAGCTGCATTCCAGATGTCTGTCTGTCTATCTATTTATTTATTGTCTTCTGGGTAAATAGTAAAAAACTGCATATTTATGAATGGTGCAGTTTTGAACTATCTAAGTTACAATTAACGAAAAGGAGGAATTTTACATACTGAATTAGATGAATATTATTGGATCACCTTGTTAAAATGCTGATACTCAGACAGTATTAAATTCTGTGCAAGCTTAAAACCTATTTTTAATCTTCAGAAATGATCTGCTATTTATTATTATCTGTTGATTTCTTTATTATTTTGCATTTACTTAGATATAAATTGCATGAGTTTTTTTAAATAGTTATAAATTATTTCTTGTGATTTGTTAATGGCTATTGCATGATCTTTATTCAAAATTTGACTTTTCAATTTTATGTTTTTGTCAACTGATGAAGCTTATTGCACGTGAAAGCTTTGTAGCTTATGTACATTCATCTTTTCCATTTTATGGATACTGAATAAAATTTTCTGTGGTTCTGAACCCCCTATTTTCATATAAAATGAATTAATACATTGATGTCAGCCTACCTACAAAGTGAAATTGAGTTGGAATCATATGTGTAGTCTTTCTGTATTTAATAAAAGAAAACTGCCTGCAGGGAACTGAGTCAGGTGCTAGTTTATTTGTTTCTTAATTTTTTGGGAGCACTGTGGAAACAGAGATTATATAGCAATCGTTCATTATGAAAAAGGTAAAGCAAGTTATGAAAGAATGATGTTTTATCTGGTTGAGTACTTCATAAGTTTGGCACCATGCACATAGAGGGGCAGAACCTCTTTGGTCTTGTCTCACCTAATGCTACTAGTCTAGTCACTAGAACCTGCTGAAAATGCTGTTTATACATAATATAGAACCTGCTAAATTGTAGCATTTTTTATTCTGCTGTAATGGATAGATATGGATTACAAATCTGATGAAGTCTGATTAAGTCTTTTAAAGGGACAAAAGTGCTAACTCTTCACATGTTAATTAAATCATTGGTTTTATAGTTGTTTTGTTTGCATTTACATATTTATGTTGAGTCCGCTCTTCTTCGACATTTTATTTTTCTGATGTCCAGGCTGGGGTTTATATCACTTCAGTGAGTTTTTAAAACCCAAAATTCATATGATGGAATGATTTCATCAAGTTTCTGAAAAATCAAAATATAAAAAAAATCCATTTTTTGCAGGTGGACAAGCCCCCCCGCACCTCCCCATACCACTGCAAATTATATATGCCAACTCCAAGATCACACTAAAGTGGGTAAAAAGGGTAAATTCCCCTTTGAAGCAGTTCTATGTAGATCACAGTACAGTGGGGATGGGAGAATTTATCCTTTTCTCACTGTAGTGTGATCATGAAGTTGGTATATATAATTTGCTGGTGGGGGGGTGCTTAGATTTGTTTTTTTGTTTTGTTTTATTTTTGGGTTTTTTGGGGGTTTTTTTTCAGTTTGAGGGCGTAGTAGAAAAGAAAAGATTTAATTGCAACTCTAAAGGTATAGTCTACTTAGCTAGATGTACTCACTGCCCTGCATTTTATGTAGGGAAACCGGAGCGTAGACTCCGAGATAGGATATATGAACACTTGTATGCTATAAGTCACAATAAGCTTGATAATGCCCTGGCTAAACATATTCACTTAAACACGAATCACAAGTTCAAATTTTTAGCTATTGATAAAGTTGAGCATAATATCAGAGGGGGTCCTTTTTCCCTTAAACTGGAAGAGTTAGAACTCAAGTGGCAAATTAAACTGGATGCAAGTAATGTTCCTGGTCTAAATAAGATTAATTCTATTAGTAGTATTCTTAAATTGAAGAGCTTACAGAGGTAAAAGGCCTGTTTTTAAGGTCTTGCTTTATGTATAAATGGTTACTACGCCCTCATTATTAAAATGAGATTTAGTTTTTTATTTATGACTTTTAGATCTTGAGTTAAAAAGTAATACATTTTTAAAAAAAGTTCACATACTAGTCATGTTTTGATTTCTTTTTATGCTAATGAATTTTTAAATAGATAATGACTTAACTATCCCACTTTTTTGGTGCTAATGACTATAAATAATTTATGTTTTGTATTAATTACTTCCGAAGAAGTCTGGTCTTTGGCAGACGAAAAGCACTTAAAGTTACTTTTTGTGTTGATTTATTAAACGTAGTGTGTGGACTCTACTGCGTTGGGGACTTGTCTTTTTGTTATTATCTGTTTGAATGATGCTTAGTTGTGCAGTCATGTGTTACAATTGTGGAAAGAAGTGGACTGAGTACACAACCTTGTGGGACCCCGGTGTTTAGGGTGATGCTGTTTGAGTGATGTTTTCAAACTATTTGTCCTTTCAGTCCTTTCAGTCAGGAAGTCGAGGATCCAGTTGCATATTTTTTTTTCTTTTCTATGCCTAGATTACTCAGCTTAGACAGCAGTTGTTGTGGAATTACGGTTTTGAAGGCAGAGCTGAAGTCTATGAACAGCATGCGTATATAACAGTCCTTATTTTCCAGGTGGTCCAAGGTATGATGAAGTATTAAGGTTATGGCATCCGCAGTAGAATGATTTAGCAGTAGAACGATTTAGCCTGTCAAGCAAGGCCACTGAAGTGATCCCCGGGGTGAACTTCCTATTGCCAACCCACTCGTCAAGATTACTCTTAAAGAGGGCCAGTGAAGTGCTCTGCTTGAACATGAATGGGAAGTTTGTTCCAGAGTATGGGAAGTCTCTGGTTTAGGAACCTGTCCCTCCAGCATGTTCTGTTTATTGTGGTAATGAGGTTAAGGTTCCTGGAGCATGTGGCACAGAGGGATTGGGATTTCTTTAGGTGTAGCATATCTAGCAGCTCTGGGTCAGACATGGCTTTGTAGGTCAAGCAGAGCTAGCCTCTAAGTAGGCGATAAGAGACAGAGTATAGCTGGTGTTTTTTGAGTCTGTCCATATAGGGCAATGTGTCTAAGGCCTAAGATCCTCTTAGTGAGGTATTTGTGTGGCCTTTCCAGTTGTTGTAGGTGTCTAGTGAGGTACATACTAAAATGGGGCATTGTATTCCAGAATAGGTCTGGTGAGGGATGAGTAGAGAGGGATTATGACCTCTTTCTTCCTGGATGAGAAAACTTTTGTAATGAGATGTGCCACATAAAAGAACTTTCTGACTACAGTGGCAATGTAGTTATCAAAGGAGAGGTTGCTGTCAACCTGTGTCCCCAGGTCTCTTATCAGGTTCCTATTAGATGACCGAAGACGCATTCTTTTGAATGCGTCTTGGTCGAACTTGAAAAACCGAAAAGGCAAAATGACAAAGTGGCATATAAGCAAATTATTTCCCTGGGAAAGAAATCACTTGGCTGCGTCCGTTACTTTGCCATTTTCGTCACTGTAGTGCAATCTCGGAGTTGGTATATTTAAGTAGGGGGGATGTGGGGGGCCAGCCTCCCACATCGGGGGATGGGGGCAAAGCCCCCCACTTTCTGTTATGTTTTAAGCAGTTTTTTTTTTTTTTGGGAACAGCGATTTTTTTTACCTTGGAAAAAAATCGCTGTTCTAAGCGTTTGAGTTTGTAAGGTTTCGCTTACATGGGGTTGATAAATCATCGTTCGCTTTTCTAAGCATTCGATGATTTAATATAGACCCCTCTTATCACACCTTCAGTGTTTCATGGACTACAACCTATGTGGTAGTTCATGGGCACCAAATTTTTCCCAAAGGGAATGACAATGCACTTTTTGGCATTGAGCTTAAGGCCATGGTTCTGGCACCAGTCATTGGTGTCATTGAGGCCTTTTTATAGAATGTCTACATCAGTTGGAGAATCAATAATGGCTCCCAGTTTGCAATCATCTGCAAACTTGGTCAGCCAGAGTCCCTTTGCGTTGGCTTGAACTTCAGAGAAGTAGATGCCAAACAGGAGAGGACCTAGGACTGATCCCTGTGGGACACCACTTGCAACTGGTTGGTAGTCAGATGTGGAGTCCACTACTTTCACAGTGTGGATTCTATCAGTGAGCCAGTTGACAACCCATCTTATTACATAGGGGTTTATGCCTAGTTTTGTGAGTCTCTCTATGATTCCTGAATGAGGGATGGTGTTGAAGGCCTTGGCAAGATCTAGGTGGGCTGTGTGAACTACCTTGCCCTCATCCACAGCTCTGGTGACAGACTCGAAGAAGCCTATCAGGTTGAGCAGGCATGATCTACCTTTCACAATCCCATACTGTGTGGGGTCCAGAGTTTGGAGATTCCCTATGTCCTTATTTATAAGGTCCATGATGATGGACTCCTCATATCAGATTCATCAGGCTAATGGAGCAGTAGTTTCCAGGGTCTGTAGTCGCTCCCCCTTTGTGGAGTGGGATGACCATAGCAGTGTGCCATTTAGTAGGAACAAAGCCTGAAATGAGGCTGTGATTGCACAGGGTACTCAGGTATGGTGCCAGTTCACTTTGCAATTAATGTAGAACACAGCCAGGGATATTATCAGGTCCCATGGAAGCTGTATCCTTGCTTTGGACAGTGCAGTTTTTACCTGTGTAGCCATGATAATAGGGACTTGGCATTCCTCAAGTATTGTAATAAGCCCTTTAGGGGGTGAAAAGGGGATAAAGTTCGCACTGAACCTGTCAGCGAATATGTTGGCAATATCAGTTGGTTCTGTACATGTATTGCCATTGTGCTGTACCTCAGAGCAGATCTGAGTATTGCCATGTAGATTCTTGACATAACTATAGAATGCCTTGTGGTTGTCTTTAGAATCTGCATCAATTTTGTTTTCATAGCTAGCTTTAGAGGATTTGATGATGGATCTCAGTTTTTTGCTGAGGCTAACAAAGGAGATTTTTCAGTCTTGGGACTTCACACTTTTCTGCAACAGTTTTTCCTTCTGTTGTAGAGTTTGTTTATGGTGGGGGACCACCAGATTGGCTTCCTTTTTTTGGAGGAGAGCGTATTGGTTCTGTTTGGTACGGCCCATTCCATGCACTTGTGTATGTGCTTATACTGTACATTGGTGTATGATTCAGCAGTCATGCACCTATTTTCCATTTGCACGGGTGTCATGAAGTTAGCCACCTCTGTTTTTAGAAGTCCAAAATTGGCTTTGGAGAAGTTTTTTATGGTGGTTTCCTTTAGGGGGGTGAGGGTGGGATGTGGATATCCATGGTGATTAGCTTGTGGCCAGATCTGACCAGGGAGGAGTTGATTACTGGTATAGAGCAACGGTCACCCATGTTAGTAATGACCAGGTCAAGCATGCTTCTACTCCTGGTGGGAGTAAGAATGAGTTGGTCCAGGGCACTGGAATTAATGAATTCCAGAAAATGTTGAGGAAGTGTGTTGGTACATGAGTAATTTTTCCAGTTAATGGAGGGGAGTTAAAGTCTCCCAGTATAAGGGTATTGGTTTGTACCCTAATATTTTCCAGTGTATTTAGGAATATGGAGTGGGAGTTTTGGGACATGGTGGTGGATCTATAGCAGGCTACAACCTGGATTGCAGTTTTACCCAGTGTTAGTTGTACCTGAAGTATCTCTGATGCGTTATGTTGGACTACTAGTTTGGAGGTGTGCATGTCCTTTATGAATATGGAGACACCACCACCTTTAGTGCTTCGGTTCAGGTTTAGGGGCTGAAAGCTGTGGTATGAATTATAGCCTGGTAGTGCTGGGGTGCTCTCTGGAGCCTTGAACCAGGTCTCGGTCACTGCACAGATGTCGATGTTCTCAATTTTAAGGAGTTATTTGAGCGAGTGCTTTTTGAGATTTAGACTTCTAGCGTTGAGTAGCATAACCCTCAGATTTCGTTTGCTTGTAGCTGTTATGGTGGTAATTTTATCTTTAGGACATTGCCTAAAAAAGGCCTACAAATTTATATTTATGTGTAGGTCTTGGTAGAACACGGTTGAAACAAAATTTAGCAAAGTCTTTTCTAATCTGGAAAACAGTAGAAATAATCTTAAGAGTGTTATGATGTATAATATTTTCAGTATAAGCAACAAGTTTCCATCCAGGTTTAGTTATTTTTATATATGGACTCACAGAAAACATGCTTAGAAAGTGTCAGTAAACATTCAAATGCTTTTCTAAAATTAACTCAAAGTTTAACCTGATCCTGAATACTTGGCTACCTCAAGAATTTCTTATGCATCTTGTTGAATACTGGGATACACAGCACTAGACAGGTTGCTATTTCATATCTTCTGTGTCAATTCCTATGCAATTACCTTCTTATTATTTTCAAAAGGGGGGGTGGCCTTCAGTTTACAAGTAATGCAGTCTCACTTTCATGACTCTTTATAGTGTCTAAGAAAGGACAAAGGAACACATATTGCTTTTTGTGTCTTTGTGTCTTTCGGCTTTTCCCGGTTAGGGGTCACCACAGCGGAACTCCGGTCTGCTAATGATTGGCAGTAGATTTACACGTGCTGACTTGCCGGGCCTAATGCACAACCTTCAACGAAGGAATGCCCATTCACGCATGTCGACACACAGAAGACGCTCTAACTGAGAATCGAACGGGCAACGTTAAACTGTGAGGTGACAATGCTACCGCAGCACCACCACCGCGGCCTCAAAGGAACACATATTACTAATGTTGATAAATTAAAGTATGACAAAAAACCTAGAAAACAATGCTGAAGTCTGATTGTTAAATCTTCATCTTTGGTGAGCATTTTGCTCTGGCAATATAGTGACATACCTATATTAGAGCAGCATCCCACCACTCATTTGAACAGATACCACATGTAGAAAGCCAGCTTCCTTGTAGAAGAGTCTCACTTTAAACATATGAATCTACATTGCTACTTGTATAAGGATCTCAGACTTTGTGACAGCAATTTTTATGTTGATTTGCATGCATGCACTACGGTAACACATTGGTTCAGCAAGATACTATGTAAACAAATGTAACATGTAAATGATCTGCCAACAAGGAAAAGAATCACTGTCATCACTTGATAAATATTAATGAGCATATGCATGTCTCCTGATAAATGTTAACAATCCTGTTTATGCATGCACTTACATTTGTCTTGGCGAATATTAATGAGCATATGCATGTCTCCTGATAAATGTTAACAATCCTGTTTATGCATGCACTTACACCTGTCTTGGTGAATATTAATGAGTGCTGCTGCATATATATTGCTCCAAGACACTACACTGCAGCACATTCAAATGATATTTCAAAAGATTCATTTGGTGAGGACTGCCTGCCAAATTTCTGTTAACTTTCTCTTAAGCAATTTTAAATTACTATGTATAATTACAGGATCATAGGAGATTACTAGGCTATCAACCCAGAGGTAATTTCAAGCCTAGCTGTTTCATCCCAATGTAATACCATAGAAATGTTAGTAATACCCAATATTGCATTTAGTAATGGCTGTCCATGTCCAGGAGAGTTGTGAGCACTATTCCCAGTAAGAATTTACTGTGCCTCATCCATTCATTCAGGTTCCTTTGAACAGTGTCATAGAGGTGTTCTGTTTCACATGAATAGGTAGCCTATTCTGAAGATGTGGAAGTCGCTGGAAGACAAATCTGTCCCTCCAGCATGTCCTATTCAAGTCGCAGGCCATATTTAGGTCCCTGAAATGGGTGTCCCTAGTCCTGTTTGATTTACAGATATGCAGCAAGTCCATTAATGTTAAACCTGTCAAGAGTATTGTAATGTTAAAACATGTTTTGAAACCTAAGTGCAAACACTCTTCTTTTCAGGTCAACTCAGCAAAATCATATTGTGTGGGGTTTTACTGTCTGTTGTGTTCAAAACTGCCTCTTTCAAATACCTGTTAAACATTCATATTCTCCAAGTCTGCACTGTTTTTTTGGTTTTAATGAACTGATTAGTAGATAATATGGGTTGTTCTGTACTTTTCTTTATTATGACTATGTTAATGCTACTTGTATGTGCATCACTTTTACTGAGCTTGGGATTTGAAGCACAGTCAATGACATTTAGGTGGGATTTAACTTTTGCGACTTTTACTGGGTTTCTTTCCACTTTTCTTGTCTCTTTGGATCCACTTGTGACTGTTACTAAGGAGGAATGGAGACTTTTCTTCTGACTGGAAGAACTGAAGATGAAAATAAATTGTGAAACGACTTCAACTTTTGAATTTCAGTGTGAGGTCATGGTTACAATAGGGAGAGCAAATTCTGTAGATACACTATAATGGGATTATCTTTCACTGGTAAATGTCTTGGTTCAGGTCTCTGTAGTCTGATACAAAACATGAAAACTGAGATGAATTGCTCAGCGAACTTTATTCTTTTCTTTATGAGCTTTTATTCTTGGGGATTAAATGCTGAAATTTACCTCAACAAAAATTCCTTCTTGTAACTTTACCTTTTGATAATCTGAATTTATTTATTTATTTATTTAACATTTGTTAACTGGGAAAGTCTGACTTGGAATAAAGTCAATTTTCAGCGAAGGCCCAGAGAGAAATGTTCCAGATGCATGTCTTTGTAACATGGGAGAAAACTGGAGCACCCGGAAGAAACCCACACGAACGCAGGGAGGACATACAGACTCCGCACAGAAGGCACCCCAGCCGAGAATTGAACCGGAGAACCTCTCGCTGTGAGGCGACAACGCTACCGCCGAATGTAAATGCTTAGCTATAATATATATTTTTCCTAGAGCTTATTTGCTCACATGTGAACCTGCTTAATTTGATCTCAATATTTACATAGTTCACATTAATATTTTTTTCCACATTAATATTTTTTTCCACATTAATATTTTTATCAGTTAACTACCTTGGTGCTCAGTACCCAGTGGGATGGGCTCTAGCTCTCACTGTAATCCTGAAAATGATTAAGCGGATAATCAAAAAATGAGTAAATGTGGAATGAATGAATGAATGAATTAATTAATTAATGAGTTTTTATTATTTATTTATATAACTTACAGTGATCACACTTTACATATAATAGCCTCCCACTTTTAAACTTGTGCTGTGCATCATTGTAAATGCCGCTCATGTAAATCAATAGCAATTCCTTCAGTATTTAAATTGCCCTAGTTACGCTTTTCTTAAATACCTCCACTTCTCTGTTACTGTTTAATTTGCTTTAAAACACATGGAAAGGTTTCAGCCCAATAATAATAACTAGCTTGCATTTCTTATTGACTCTGCATGTTTTCGTTTTCGGTGTAGTTTTGTGTTTTTGTAAATTGCATTGTTTAGCATTTTGAGATTCTAGATAAACAACATTATAAATAAAACACTGCTCACTTGATGGAATTGTTTGCTAGTGATTCTGTTGGTGCTTTTGAATACATGCCTCCCTTTTCAGATCCCGCAACCTTTTCCACAGTTGTCTGCCATTGTCAGTCTTTATTCTACTAATGTCTTACATGGAATCCTAAATAAAATGTAAAACAAGATACTATCATCTCTCATTGGCTGCAAGTGGTTTGATGCCATTTTTCTATCATTGGCATATGTACATAAAGTGTAGGGAGGTGATGTGGTTTCTCAGTAATCTTCCCCTAGTTACTGTGACTTCTGTTTTTATTCTGAAGGCAAACTAATCTAAAGAAAGCATCTGATTGCTGAAAAAAAATGAATGAGGGCAGATAATGAGTACTAAGTTCACATCATAATCACAACATGATAACAATATCTATCCATTTGTTTATGGTACCTAGAAGTTCTGTATAGTGACATTAAATTAATTCATATATTATATGAATAAACATTTTCAGGGCTCAGAAGACAGTTGGCTGAATTCATAAAGGTACTGCTACTTGTATACAGAGATGTACATATTGCAGTACCTTTTTGTTATTCAGGAAGCACCCTTACATGGTGCTGCACAGTCCTTCAATGCAAAGACTTGCTTAATGTTAATGTGGCCATTCTTAATGCTAATTAATGCTAATATGTGTAGAGCTGCATGTGTCGGGCTACAGTCTTGATGGTCCTGGGTTCGAGAATAGGATGTACAAGCTTATCTGCACATTTTACCTGCTGGAGAGACAGTTATGTATCCCAGAGACTACACCATCAATGGAACAGTCTCCCCATCTATGTGAAGCAGAGTTCCTCCTAACCCAATTCAAGTGCAACTTGGACAATTGGATGGGGAACAGGAAATTCATCCCTGGTTTGGCACATATGCCTTTAATGGACACAGGCAACCTGTAAATGGTTCATTTCTTAGGCCCCTGCTTGTAAATGTTTCATCTCCCAAACTCCTGCTCACACTTATCAAGGGTATCAGAACATGTCCAAGATTTGGAATGCATGACTAAACATAAAAAGGCCCTTGCAGTCGTTAGCCTAGTAAACACCTATGAACGTATAAACCTATGATAATGAGACATTCCTCGGGGAGAGGCATGTGCTAATTAAGTATGTGCTGTCTCCCTGGAACCACCTCTAGGAAGGCATCTACATGGCCAAGTGATTCAAGAAGGTGTTCAGCTATGAAGATCGGTACAGTCATCCCCACCACATTGTGGTGGCATTCAACTACTTACCATGAATGAGCAAGAATGAG